>NC_135811.1:46027667-46306054 GCF_964213995.1 Mustelus asterias | reverse complement strand
AGCGGCCGAGGCGCGAAGTTGGATCTTGTTAAGGTCGGGCTGTCCGGGAGGGAGCGGAGGCTCTGAGGGGAGAAGAACAGTTACAGGTTCAGCCTGGGAGCAGGGCAGGGTTTGCTGCTCCAGTGTCTGACCTGGGATAGGCGCCTAAGTTAAACTGATAGTTCCCCGTTCAGCTCCTGGCCAGCGTCACTACTGGGGGAAATGTAAACAGAAAATGCTGGAAAATCTCAGCGGGGTTAACAGTATCCCTGGGAGAAACCGAATTTCAGGTCTAATGTGGTTTTCTTTTTCTCTCCACAGATCTGCTGAGTTTTTCCAGCGTGTTCTGATTTTATTTCAGATCTCCCACGTTCGCAGTATGTTTTTCAAATTTTACTATTTGAAAAGTCTGTTTTCATACAGCTTATGACGTTTTCCAGAGAAAGGGGGCTGTATAGTCTCGGAAGACAAAATATGTATGCAACTTTTCTGATAAGAGTTAACCCAGCCAGATAATACTGTAGCTTCGAAGGAACTGTCATGTTTAAAGACCATAAGACATAGGAGCAGAATTAGGCCACTCAGCCCATCGAGTCTGCTCTGCCATTCAGTCATGGCTGATATTTTTCTCACCTCTATCCTCCTGCCTTTTCCCCATAACACCTGATCCCCTTTATTAATCAAGAACCTATCTATCTGTCTTAAAGACACCCAATGACCTGGCCTTCACAGCCTTCTGCGGCAAAGTGTTCCACAAATTCACCACTCTCTGGCTGAAGAAATTCCTCCTCATCTCTGTTTTAAAGGATCGTCCCTTTAGCCTGAGGTTGTGCCCTCTGGTTCTAGTTTTTCCTACTAATGGAAACATCCTCTCCACGTCCACTCTATCCAGGCCTTGCAGTATCCTATAAGTTTCAGTAAGATTCCCCCTCATCCTTCTAAATTCCAATGAGTACAGACACAGAGTCCTCAACCGTCCCTCATATGACAAGCTCTTCATTCCAGGGATCATTCTTGTAAACCTCCTCTGGACACTTTCCAAGGCCAGCACATCCTTCCTTAAATATGGGGCCCAAAACTGCTCACAATACTCCAAATGGGGTCTGACCAGAGCCTCATACAGCCTCAGAGGTACATCCCTGCTCTTGTATTCTAGCCCTCTCGACATGAATGCCACCATTGCATTTGTCTTTTTAACTGCCGACTGAACCTGCACGTTAACCCTAAGAGAATCTTGAACAATGACTCCCAAGTCTTTTTGTGCTTCCGATTTCCTAAGCATTTCCCCATTTAGAAAATAGTCTATGCCTCCATTCCGCCTTCCAAAGTGCATAACCTCTCACTTTTCCACATTGTATTCCATCTGCCACTTCTTTGCTCACTCTCCTAACCTGCCCAAGTCCTTCTGCAGCCCCCCGCTTCCTCAATACTACCCGTCCCTCTACACATCTTTGTATCATTTGCAAACTTAGCAACAGTGCCTTCAGTTCCTTCATCCAAATCGTTAATGCACGTTGTGAAAAGTTGTGGTCCCAGCATTGACCCCTGAGGCACACCATTAGTCACCAGCTGCCATCCTGAAAAAGACCCCTTTATCCCCATTCTCTGCCTTCTGCCAGTCAGCCAATCCTCTATCCATGCCAGGATCTCACCTTTAACACCATGGGCACTTATTTAACAGTCTCCTATGCGGCACCTTGTCAAAGGCCTTCTGGAAATCTAAATAAATCGTGTCCACTGGTTCTCCTTTATCTATCTTCCTTGTTACCTCCTCAAAGAACTCTAACAGATTTGTCAGACATGATTTCCTCTTGACAAAGCTGTGCTGACTCAGTCCCACTTTATCATACTTTAAGATAATATGCATTCACTCTTAAAAGTTACTTCATTTCAATTAGTGGATATTTTGGTTTTTGTGACTCAATTATAGGAATGGGCTGTCTACAAAGTAATCAATTCTTCTTGAGGATAGCATTCCATTAGCCTTCTTGACTACTTGCTGTACCTGCATACTATTTGTGATCCGGCGGGGGGGGGGGGGGGGGCGGGCGGCGGGGGTGGCACAGTGGTTAGCACTACTGCCTCACAGCACCAGGGACCCAGGTTCGATTCCCGGCTTGGGTCACTGTCTGTGCGGAGTTTGCAGGTTCTCCCCATGTCTGCGTGTGTTTCTTCCGGGTGCTCCGGTTTCCTCCCACTGTCCAAAGATGTGCAAGTTAAGTGCATTGGCCATGCTAAATTGCCCCTTAGTGTCCTGGGTTGCGTGGTTAGAGGGATTAGCGGGTAAATATGTGGGGTTACGAGGTTAGGGCCTCGGTAGGATTGTTGTCAGGCAGACTGTCCTCCTGCATTGTAGGGATTCTATCATTCTCTAAACCTAACTACAGGTCAAAAAATGTTAATCGCTGCAACATTCGCATACTTCATCTCAACTTAAATTTGTTTGAAATTTTAAAGCCTAAAATGTGGTCGCGTATAAAATTACTCTACTGACTTTTGAAAACCCGAATGATCATGGATGAAACAAATGAAATCCGTAACTATGATAATCTAGAAAGGGATTGTTGTGAAACTCACTTGGATATCAGGGGTAGGTAAGCACTGGCAAAGATTTAGGGAATTGACTCCTCTGCCTAGTTGTTAACTTTGGCAGGAAGAATGAAACAAAATATTACTCGAGCATAGAACAGCTGCAGAAATTTGAGGTTACCGAGGGTTCTAGGTGTTCTAGTGCATGAATCGCAAAAAGTTAGTACAGCAAGTAGTCAAGAAAGCTAATGTAATAAAGAATAGCATTCCAAGAGGAATTGAATATAAAACCAAGGATGCTATGCAGGACATTGGTGAGACCACATCTCAAATACGGTGTGCAGTTTTGGTCTCATTTAAGGAACGATGCAAATGCGATGGAGGTGGTTCAGAGAAATCTTACTGGATTGATACCTGGAATGAGTGGACTGTCTTATGAGGAAAGGTTGGACAGATGGGGCTTGTTTCCACTGGAGTTTAGAAGAGTGAGCGAGTGACTTGATTGAACTTTATAAGATCCTGAATGGTCTTTACAAGGTGGACATGGAAATTATGTTTCTTCTTGTGAGTGAGCCCCAAGGGGCACTGTTTTAAAACTGGGGGTCACCTTTTACAGAACAGAGGTGAGAATTTTCTTTTGAGTGTTTTGTGACTTTGGAACTTGAGGTTGGTGGAGACAGGGTCTGTGAATATTTTTAAGGCAGAGATAGATGGATTCTTCTTGGGCAAGAGAATCAAAGGTTATCAGGCTAGATGAGAATGTAGAACTCAACACAAATAGATCAACCGTGATCTTATTGAATGAGCAGGCTTAAGGGGAGAATAGTCTACTTTTGCTCCTATTTAGTACGTTCGTAAAATCTAGAACCAAAATACTACAAAAGCAAAAGGCTGCAGATACTAGAAATCTGAATAAAATCATGTTTTAAGATACTCAGCATTTCTGGCAGCATCTCTGAGAGGGAAACAGTTAATATTTCAGATTGATGCAGTTTGGATGAAAGCTCATCAATTGAGATGTTAACTCTGTTTCTCTCCACAAAAACCCTATCAAAAGTATTATGATCACAACTGCAAACGATTTTTTTTTCATATTAAGCTATGGCAGTTTTTATATAATATTTGTGGGAAACACTAATATGTTGAGAAAGTTATGTCAAGTCATGTCTAATTGCATTTCAAAAATACAATTATGTTCAACGTGAAATGACTGTTCTCTCTTCCCATAGATCATGGGGTCTATTTTAGCTTGCTGGAAATGTGTTGATGAGACTGATGCATTTCCCTGTTGCAAACAATAAGCTCATTTTAATGGGCAAATTGGGATCCAGTGGTGTAAAATAGAATCTCTTGTCATTTTGAGTGTGCAATTTCTGACTAATTTCATTGGTGATGCTGGGTCTGAAAATCCAAGTTTTAAATTATTTTTGTATGGCCAAGAGGAGATGTATAATCTGGGCTGCTGCTGCTGGGCTGGTTCATTGTAATGTCACAAGGCTCCAACATGTTCCTCAACTCCTGGAGCTAACTTGCTGCCAATGTGATGTCCAGGCCTGTTTGAATCTGGAATGCTGCATCAATGTGTCCACCTCAAATAATTGGTTTGATGGTGCCATTTAAAATGGGCGTCAGAATGGGCAGGCTACTGGTGCCAGTTGTCTACCCAAAAATTGAAATGCCCATTTAGGGTGGTGCCTCTTTTTGTTTAAGTAGAATGACTGATTAAAAATACAACATCAGTCTTTCTTCTGAACGAATTTTAGTCTAAGACCATTTCATCCTGCACTTCACTTTCATGCAGTTAGAATAACAATCATAAAATAATTTGTGGACAAGATGTTGGTGCAATATAAATATTTTTTATAACAACAACAACAGATTGCATTTATATAGTGCCTTTAATGTAGCAAAATGTTCCAAGGCACTTCACAGGAGGGTTATCAAACAAAATTTGACACTGCTGCAGAAAGACATGTCAAGACCCATGGCCAAAAGCTTGGTCAAATAGGTAGGTTTTAAGGAGTGTGTTAAAGGATGAAAGACTTAGAGAGTGAGGGGATTTGGAAGGGAAAAAAAAGAGGTCTACGGAGGGAGTCCCTGAGCTTAGGAACTAGGCAGCTGTCCATTATGAAGTGTGATGTAGAAGAGGATGGAATTGGAAGAGCGCAGAGATCTTGGAGGGCTGGAGGAGGTGACAGAGATATGGCAAGGCGATACTGGAAGTTGAAAATAAGGATGTGCTTTTTAAAATTGTGTTGCTGGAATGGGAACCAGTGGAGGTCAGCAAGCACAGCGATGATGGGTGAATGGGATTTCGTCTGAGTTAAGATATGGGCATTTTCAATAGAATTACAATGCTATAACTTATTCAGACCTGATTTTGTTGTGTTTTTCTCTGAACAGCTAGGATGCGATCAAGATTTTGTCAAAGTAGTACCAATCTTTACTGAAAAATATGTGGAATAAAATAAAGAAATTTTGAAAGTTTGTTTCTTAATTAAATGCTGCATTCTTAAATTCAGCTGAACATACATGTCTATTGTAATTTTATTTCAGATAGTTTGAAGAGATATCTATTTTGGTATAAAAACATAGTGATGAAGTTTATTAATTAAGTTTTGAAACTTCAATGCATGTAATAAACAAAGCTTTAAAGTCCTAAAGGCAGACAGGTGACATGAAATCAAACTATGCAACATCTTTGTTGAAATGTTATTGCTTTTTTGTCAACAGGAGCATGGTCATGGGGGCTATGATTCAGAATTCAGTGAGGATGAGAATGAAGCAGAGACATCCAACTGTCAAAGGTATAATGTTTTTGACCAAAAACACATTATAAGAAATACATTTCTTCAGCTTATTTTAATACTTTTATTGATACAAGCAATAATTTCGTAGGTAAGCCTCGAGCGTTTATTTTTAATTGAGATCATAGGTTTTGGTCATAAAAATTCCCAAGCATGAACTTCGCCATCTTATAGAAGATATTCTCATGACTGTAAAATGGTGGCTTGTACTTAACAGAATTATAGCATGCAAAGAAACCACACCTGTTACCTAGATAGTAGTTTATAACTTGGCTCTTTACTGTTAAAGAACATAAAATACAATGCTGGCCAGATGTTTATTTAAACACCAATAAAGAGATTGAAAGAAAATGAGAAGCAATAAAATAGGGATAGAGTCTGGCGATTATTGTTGGTGCAGACTCAATGGGCCAAATGGCTGTCTCCTGCACTGTAGGGATTCTATGATTCTATGAAAAGGAAATGCGAAGGAGAAAAGAATGAAGCAAAGCAATGTGTACAAATACAGACAGTTGTTTGAATGAACTGGGGAATGGGAAGGAAACGAGTGACAAGCCAATGTTGTTGAAGACGAGAGGGCAAAAATCATTTTGACGCACAGCTGGAGGGAGGTATATCATATTTAATTGTAACTGTTGACGCTGAACAGGAGAACAGCACATACCCACTTGGTCTGCTGGAACATGCACAGTTTCTCCCAACTTTGATGTCATCGTTGTGCGCCCTTTGACAACCTCCCCCCTCATTGCCCCTCTTGCAAGCTCTTGCTGACTCTCCCAAGCCCTCGTCTTGAGTGGGTAAGCAAGGTGACTCAGTGGAGGAGCAGCATGTTGGAGGCAGCAAGGGCTCAGGAGAGGGGTAGTGAGCAGAAAGTGGGGGGGAACGCTGTTCTTTTATGACTGAGTTTGGTTTGTGCCATCTTTGATGGAGGCACTGCAACTGCATGTGTGAGGAGTGTACCCTCTGCAGTTGTGGTGTCAGCAAATGCAACCATCATATTTGAGGATTCAGAAAGTAAAAGGCGTAATTTTGGAAGAACATATTTTGAAATGTTTTTATTTTGTTGTTGCTGAAATTAGTCAGGTACCTATACTTTTATAAGTTTCAACATCTTACCAAGTGTGTCAATGCATTAACCGCTCAATGTTTTGTAAAATACATTCATCTTCAGAATCACTACTGTCAATAACAGGTGGTATGTATAGAGCAAGTACATATATATTGTAGTTAAATAACCCAAGGCACTTCACAGGAGCATTATCAGACAAATTTTGATACCTTGTGTTCTAAGTAAGTGATTTCTCAGCCAAAATACCTGTGTTCAAGGTCCTAGGACTTATTGTGTCTTAATTACTCAGAGAAAAATAGTGATTGTAAGGTACAGATATTTAGCTTTAATTTTTATAAGGCTTCTAATATGAACAAAGCAGTGTTTCTGATTTATCTTAAGACATGGTTTTCCTCCAATCTTGCTGAAGATTTGTAGTAACGAAGTTTATTATTGAGACTTTAGGTTTTAATGTTCTCAGTTTCATTTCTTCCATGCTTTATCAACATTTTAATATGACGTATTAAGTAGTTTGACACTTTTGCTGTTTGAATTCTAGGACAGGTAAAGATGCTGCACTACTTACAAAGCCATTTCAAAAGGAAAAATATGCCCGGTTGGCTCACAAGCAAGTTGCAGCTCATGAATGGGACAGGTAAAGATACTTTTGGACTTTTAAAAATATATATATACATTTATTTTTATTTCTGAAGTCTAGGACTTGCAGACTTTTAAGATTTAAGCAAATCATCTAGCTGACATTTCAATGCTGCATTGTTGGAGGTAACCTCTTTTGAACTGCCTCCGCCTGTACTGGTGGATGTGAATGATTCTGTGACATTTTGTCAAAGAACACAAATTTCTTCCTGTATCTTGGCCAATGTTAATTCCTCAGCCAAATTGAAAAAAACAGCTGAACTGATTGCCCTTTGTGGGAATTTGCTGCACAAACTGACTGCCACATTTTCCCCAAAACCGCATTGACTGTATTTCAGAAGTAATTTGTTGATTGGGAGAACATGAAAGACCTATACAAGTATCAGTTTTCTTTCTGTAATCTGTAAAATTTAATCATTTTAACAGGGAGGAAGCAAGAAACCGCCGTTACCATCTTATTGCCATGGATGCTGTATCCTTGAAATCAGGGGAAATCCATCAGAATACAAGGAAGGGTATGCGGAATAGCTTAAGAAGAAGGAGCCTTGTCTTCTACAGAAATCGAGGAAAAATATATCAATCTGATATTTCCATTAATGTGGGCATTTACAAAGGGCATTTACATAGAGCATATCCCTGTTCAAATATGCAATCTACTAAAAGTAACAAGACAAGACCAAAAATAAACTTGTGAAATTGCTTCAATGCATTTTATTTTGAGAAAGCATGGTGAATGATCCCGGCATTATTACAGGGAATAAGCAAAATGAAAAGAGTAAAGGAAATGAGACAAATCTAGAAATAATTAGATAGAAGCAAAATACTGTGGATGCTGGAATCTAAAACAAAAACAGAAAATGCTGGATAATCTCAGCAGGTCTGACAGCATCTGTGGAGGGAGAATAGAGACAATGTTTTGAGTCTAGACTCTTTGTCAGAGCTCTGATTATTTGGTGGGAACACAGTAAGAAGTCTAACAACACCAGGTTAAAGTCCAACAGGTTTATTTGGTAGCAAATGCCACTAGCTTTTGGAGCATGTTGCTTCTTCGTCAGGTGGAGTGGGAGATGTGCTCACAAACAGGGCATACAGAGACACACACTCAAATTACAGAATAATGATTGGAATGCTAATCGAGCTAATCAATGCTAATACAGCTAATCAAGTCTGAAAGGTACAGACAATGTGAGTGGAGAGAGCATTAAGCACAGGTTAAAGAGATGTGTATTGTCTCCAGACAGGACAGCTAGTGAGATTTTGCAAGTCCAGGCAAGTTGTGGGGATTACAGATAGTGTGACATGAACCCAAGATCCCGGTTTAGGCCGTCCTCATGTGTGCGGAACTTGGCTATCAGTTTCTGCTCAGCGACCCTGCGGTGTCGTGTGTCGTGCAGGCTGCCTTGGAGAACGCTTACCTGAAGATCAGAGGCTGAATGCCCGTGACCTCTGAAGTGCTCCCCAACAGGAAGAGAAGTGGGAGAAGCTACGACATCTCCTCCGGAGCCTTCAACATGTCATCGATGAAGACGAACACCTCGCCAAGGCCATCCCCACACCCCCACTTCTTGCCT
Source organism: Mustelus asterias (assembly GCF_964213995.1). Taxonomy (NCBI): domain Eukaryota; kingdom Metazoa; phylum Chordata; class Chondrichthyes; order Carcharhiniformes; family Triakidae; genus Mustelus; species Mustelus asterias. Next base: position 46,297,463 of record NC_135811.1, on the reverse strand, counting down.
TCAAACAGCCGCACAACCTCAAACAGACCATTGTCCGCAGCAAACTACCCAGCCTTCAGCAGAACAGTGACCACGACACCACACAACCCTGCCACAGCAACCTCTGCAAGACCTGCCGGATCATCGACACGGATGCCATCATCTCACGTGAGAACACCATCCACCAGGTACACGGTACATACACTTGCAACTTGGCCAACGTTGTCTACCTGATACGCTGCAGGAAAGGATGTCCTGAGGCATGGTACATTGGGGAAACCATGCAGACGCTACGACAACGGATGAATGATGCCGCTCGACAATCACCAGACAAAACTGTTCTCTTCCTGTTGGGGAGCACTTCAGCGGTCATGGGCATTCAGCCTCTGATCTTCAGGTAAGCGTTCTTCAAGGCAGCCTTCACGACACACGACACCGCAGGGTTGCTGAGCAGAAACTGATAGCCAAGTTCTGCACGCATGAGGACGGCCTCAACCGGGATCTTGGGTTCATGTCACACTATCTGTAACCCCCACGACTTGCCTGGACTTGCAAAATCTCACTAGCTGTCCTGTCTGGAGACAATACACATCTCTTGAACCTGTGCTTAATGCTGTCTCCACTCACATTGTCTGTACCTTTCAGACTTGATTAGCATTCCAATCATTATTCTGTAAATTGAGTTTGTGTCTCTGTATGCCCTGTTTGTGAGCGCATCTCCCACTCCATCTGACGAAGGAGCAGCACGCTCCGAAAGCTAGTGGCTTTTGCTGCCAAATAAACCTGTTGGACTTTAACCTGGTGTTGTTAGACTTCTTACTGTGTTTACCCCAGTCCAACGCTGGCATCTCCACATCATATTTGGGGGGAAGCAGGTGTAAGATATTCACATTTAGAGAATCTGTGTTTACAGTTTAGATTGATAATCTCCAAAGTTCCAAGAAAGCATTGAGAATATTGGGTTGTATTGTTGTAAACAGTTATGCTTTAAACTGTCCATTTACTTTCAAGGTAAAAGAGAGTTGGAGTTTCAAGAGTAGCTAATCACCTGGATACAAGGCCAATATGATTCGACTGCTAAGATATTTTTCAAACCGATCAGATGCAAACAGTTTGCCAGGATCTGAGAGACAGTAGCAGCAGAAGGCCAAAAGTGTCTCAGATTCACCGAGCAGGAATGTAGGTAGTTGTGCTCAGGTTGGAAAGACCAAATTAATGAGAAAATGAGGCTGGAAGATTCGCCTGGCTCGCACTAGAGGAAGAATCACCAGGGGTGAAACCTTACTGTGAAAGACAGTTCTGAGATTAAAAGTTCCTAGGCTGAGAAAGGAAAAGAACATAAGTTAACCCTCAGGAGCTAAGAACCTTGGACTAATTCCAGGAGAATTGAATGTCGACTTTTAGAACAGTGTAAAGCATATCTATGGAGTGTGTTTTTGGTTATTCTTAAAGGAAAAGGAGGACGTTTTGTAGCTGGAGGTATGTTAACTACAAAGATAGTGTTTAGTCAAGAGTGCTTTTGGTCTTGTTACAGTAAAAGTCTTAAAATGTGAAATCTTGTTGTCATCCTCTCACCTATTATTTGGAAATTCATATTTCTTTGCACTCAACCTCTGGAGATTGTAATAATTGTCAATAGGTGAAGGAGGTAGAGTATTGACTCATCAAATAAATAATACTACCATGCCCTATTGCAACCACGGAGGAGATTAACATTTTCAATCCTGGGATCTTGACCAATTTTGTGGATTCAAGATCCTGGGGTTTGTAGCTTCAGATGCCCCAATAATTTGAGATTATGGAAAGTGATGCAACAAAGTTCATTGGAGGATAGGCAACTGCACTTTGGACTTTGTTGAATCTCCTTTTGCCACTGTTTAAGATTTTTTCACTCAATGTCAGTTCAGATTTCCTATGTAAAATTGGATGATACAAATAATACCAGTACATAGAATACAGTTATTTAAAAGATTGGTGTCTGTGCTGTCTGAAAAATTCTTTAGAATGCAAGGCAAAACAAATATAGCACTTTTTTAAAAAAATAGGCAGCTAGCTTGGGGAAATTGAGATGAAAAATGCCACCAAATCTTGTGACAATTATTCTTGCAGGAAAGAAAATACTTAGCTGTACTAATATTGGTTGATGGCTATTCTGGAAGTTCATTTAAAATGGGTGGCACAGTGGTTAGCACTGTTGCCTCACAGCGCCAAGGACCCGGGTTCAATTCAGACCTTGGGTGACTGTGTGGAGTTTGCGCTTTCTCCCCATGTCTGCATGGGTTTCTTCCGGGTGCTCCAGTTTCCTCCCACACTCCAAAAATATGCAGGTTACATCGATTGGCCATGCTAAATTGTCCCAATTGTTCAGCAAACTGGAAGAAAGACAAGTGGTTTTCCCAGGGGACTTCTGCTGTTTTGATATATTAATAACTTTGACTTTTTTCTAAATTTGCACTTAACACAAAACATGGAAGTATTGTGAACTGTACCGACGATAGTGATAGACTTCAAGAGAACATAGGCAGCTTGGTGGAATGGGTGGACAAATGGCAGAAATTAATGCAGAGAAGATTTTTCATTCTTTCATTGGATTGACCATCGCCAGCACAGCCGCTCCGGGGGCAGTTGAGAGTCAACCGCATTGCTATGGGTCTGTAGGCCAGAGCAGGTCAGGATAGCAGATTTCCTTCCCTAAAGGACATTAGTGAATCAGATGGGATTTAATGACCATCAATGACAGTTTTGTGGTTACCATTACAGAGACTAGCTTTCAATTCCAGATTTAATAAATTGTGTTAAATTCCACCAGCTGCCATGTTGGGATTTGAACCATTGTTTCCAGAGCATTAGCCTGGGCCTTTGGATTACATCCAGTGTCATGACCACTACACTGCTGTCACCCCGCGAAATAATACGTTGCGGTAGAAAGAACAAGGCTATGCAATATAAAATAGAGAATGGGATGCAAGAACAGAGTCCCTTAGAGTTTCTGTGCACATTATTGAAGGTGGCATGGCAGGTTGCAAAACTAGTTAAAAAGGCATATAGGATCCTGGGCTTTTTTTAAAGTTAGAAAGTTTATTTATTTGTCACAAGTTGACTTGCATTAACACTGCAATGAAGTTACTGTGAAATTCCCCTAGTCACCACACTCCGGCATCTGTTCGGGTCAATGCACCTAACCAGCATGTCTTTCAGAATGTGGGAGGAAACCGGAGGAAACCCACGCAGACACGGGGAGAATGTGCAAACTCCACACAGACAGTCACCCAAGGCTGGAATTGAACCCAAGTTCTTGGCGCTTTGAGATAGCAGTGCCATCCAGTGTGCCACCATGCCGTCCTGTACTGTAGCCAGTCTGATTCAGCAGGGTTGGTAGACTTTTTAACAACTAAACACTAATTCATATGCATAGAATGCAATTTGTGGTGCTAGATATACTGTAAACAGCAATCAATCTGGTAGGCCAGCACATCCGCACCCATACCATCCACCATTTCGCTATTAAATTGTTCAATTAGCGTAACACCAAAGCAAAAGATGTTCAAATGAATGGAATAGTGGCAGCAGTCATTGTAAATATAAAGGTCAGTGCATCATTATTGAGAGAGGCTCAATGGCAAACTCATTCCAACTCATGACATAACCGTACAGGCATGTGATGATATTTATTCCAGTGAAAAGGATAAGAAATGTCAACTTTTCAAAGGAAAAAGTGACATGTTTCAGAGCTATGCTACAAAGAAGCATAGGCAGTAATCCAGACTAGTTCCACAGAGAATCATAGAATCCCTACAGTGCAGGAGGCCATTTGGCCCATCGAGCCTGCACTGGCAACAATCCCACCCAAGCCCTATTCCCATAACCCCAGGTATTTGCCCTGCTAATCCCCCTGACACTGAGGGAATTTAGCATGGCCAATCCACCTAACCACATCTTTGCACTGTGGGAGGAAACCCTCACAGATGTGGGGAGAATGTGCAAACTCCACACAGACAGACACCTGAGATCAGAATTGAACCCAGGTCCCTGGCATTGTGAGACAGCAGTGCTAGCCATTATGCCACCCTATTGACCCAGAACACTGTTTCAAAATGATCATTATTTTTGAAGAAACTAATCGCGGGGGGGTGACTGCATTTCCACAAATCAAATTTGCTGTAAAAGCTCCACAGGAAAAGATGTTCACTCTCTCGTAGCTGATGTTGCCATGAAGGTTACGGATAGTTACTTGGCTGCTCGGAAAACAGCTATTGCCAAAGTCCTTGCTTCAGTTATATGAAACAAGAGCACTGGTTTAATAATTGAAGCAAAATACTGAAGAAAATAGAAGTGGTTTTTCAAACCACAGTTGCAGATTATGCTTTTCTAATGTCTGCAATTGCTATCATCAGAAAACTAATGTCCTTGTGACGTTGATTGGGACACTGGGACACCAACATTTTCAAATACTTCAGCTGCAACAAGTGAGTCTGATGGAATACTACCAGATGGAAGACATGAAGTTGGCAAAGCAGACATCTATTTCACAACAGATCATTTGCCTCATGCAGAACACTAGCAATCTGGCAGTGGTAGCACGAACGATATGATTTTTGCATCAAGCTTAGGCAGACATGAGATCTTGGCTAAAGGGATTGTGTAATTGTGCCCTGTTCACAATTCCAATTCTACAGTTCAAGTGTACCTTTTCAGCAGCTAGAGTAATTTCTGTAAACACAGTTCTCAATTTGACCATGAAACGTTTAAAATTCTGCTTTCTGCGGAGCTTTACACTGCTTCAAAATAAACAACTGTGGGTAGCCTGTGTTATTTTGGGTGGGTTTTATGATTGATTGTTAACATTTGAAAACTGTTGTTTACTAGTATCACTCTATGATTATGTGTGATGGTATTATACTTCTTGATAAGGTGCCAATCTTGGCTCAGTGGCAGCATTCATGTCTGAGTCAAAGGTTGTGGTTTAAGCTCCATTCTTTTTGCTGTGTGTTGCATTCTAATTACAGAAGTAATGTTGTGTGACATTTGCAGCCATCTGCAGAGTTGTGACATTTTTCTTAACTTTTGAAGTATGCACGGCATAAGAAATACATCAATGACTATTTGCTATATTATGGTGGCTCAGTAGAAGAGTTGAAGAGATCAACGTAAGTACTCAAATATGTTACAACTCATTTTTTTCATAGAGGATAATGCTCAACCCAAAGTGTGTCATGACGCATCAATAGTTGAAATAAAATCAATTGTGAGAATAATACCTGAACTCTTCAGCAACATCATCCCAACTCCCCAAAGCTGTTCTTATCTTAAGAGTATATTTTTTATATTATTAAGTTTTGTACAAACTTGACATTACCACTGTTTCACTGTTGACCCATTGCTGGTAAAAATGTTATTGCAGATTGCACAGAATAGCCTCCATCAGAAATAATTTCAGTGCATGTTACAGGGAAAATATCATTTATGTGTATAATGCATAACCGAAAGGTGTATAAAGTTCTAACTTAGTTATGAATTACAAACGTTACCAGCACATACTGACTAAAGAAAGATACAATTAAAGAAGGTATTGCACTTCTACAAGTATTAAACCAAACAGAATAGTTAGTGGTTACATGTATCTTTGAGAATCCATTAAAGGATGGAACTTTTCCCACTCTGGAATTGAAGTTCAGATGGCTGGGGTCAAACCTGGATTATCTACAGGGTTCCTTTGGCTTATACGTTGTTCAACAGGTAATGTAGACAGGTCCTGATCCCTCTTGTAATTGAAGGTCCAATTTCTTCCAGTGAATCTGGGTAGAAGAGGCTTTTAAAAGACTTCAAGCTTCACAGGTCTTGAAAAAGAAAGATGACACAGCCGTTTCTTTACAACTTTGTTGCTGTTACTAGTGGCCTGCAGACTGCCCTGTCATACTCTCAATTTTTGGATAAACAGATTTCAAAATAAGAGGGCAGTTTCAATCGCATGATGAATGACCATTGAAGGAAGGCAAATTTATGGTCTTTCATAATGAAGAGGCTTTTTAGCCACATGGACAAAAGTCATCGATATACAATAGAAGATAGATGGGGGTCTTTACCACTTCATTGTGGATATTCCATTTTGATAGCTCTGATAGCATCTCCACATCAAGCCCTCCTTTGTACATGACAGACCTGACATCAGAGTCCTGGAGTTTATTGTCCCTGTGTTTTGAAGTAAGCCTTGACAATAGAAGGTGTGAAATTCCACAGAAAAGTGCTGTTTCAGCATGTCCGTTCAAAAGAGACCCCTACCCGTTATTCAATTTGGAACTTTCCAGAAAGCTTACGAGACCGTTGAAGTGTCAAAGCTCAGGTGACCCTTCGGCAGTTCATCAGGGTCCATTTTAACAGGAATACAGTTTTTAATCTTCCTGCCTGCACTGACATGAAAATAAGACTTTAAAAAAAATATTATAATTGAATCTTGTTTGAATTTTTAACCCAAGAAGAATGAATTTCAAACTTCAACATTTGGCAGGTAGTTGACATTATCAGTGAGGCAAAATAAGCAAAACCTTAGTTGCCAATGCGTTGTAAAGACATGTATGTACCAGAAATCTGGGCTCCATTTGACTTATGTTGCTGGGCAAATGAATACGTTTTTCATTGCTACATTGCATTGCTGGTCCAAATTACATACCCAAGGCCTTAATGTAATGTACCAATTCTGTTTTTGAATCCTTCAATGTGCTTTATTTTGTTATTGCATTTTAAGCCTCTGATTATTGAGTCCACTGTATATTCTTGTTCACAGAGTGAATGATAAAACAGACCTGGACGTGATAAAAGAAAACCATAGGTTTTTATGGACAGAAGCTGATGAAACCGATATGACTTGGTGAGAAGGGCTTTTGTCTTTTAATTTTCTATAATTAATGCTTTAGTTACTGTTGATGCTCTGAAACCTGCTGGAGAGAGCGCATGCTTGGAATAACAAAATGTAGAGGAAAAATTAGTACTTTGTACCAATTTTACTTGAATTGTATATTGGAATTATTAATCATTTAACAAAATTTGATGGACTGTTATATTAGTTCTATTACTGAAGCTGTTAGGCAGTTCTGTTTGTAACTGGAATTGTCGTCTACTCCTTGCACACATTGCAAACTTGACAGTAGAAGACAATTGGTAAAATCACACTGGCCATGTTCTAAATCATAAATGGTTTATTAGTAAGGAATTAAAGTAGGAAGTATGCTTAGCTACCTTTTATTGGTACTTCAACATAGTTTGAGTCTAACATAAATTGTTACCAGAGTCTTGATCTTTAAACTGAGTTTTTTTAATTAGATTTTACGTAAGTCTATGCCTTGACAATGCCTCACCACAATGACCTGGAAATATGGTAGGCCTGAATTAACTGTAGATGTAGTCAGTGGCGTACTGCATTTATCACTCGAGCTGCCAGGAATAGAAGGTCTGAGACCAGACATAATTTGGTTTGCAGTCAATTGAGATGACAAATTTGGAGGAAGAGACTAGCACTTTAATTGTATTACCAGCTAGGTATCTGTCTGCTTTAGACCAGAGAACGAAGGGAAAGCATGTTGATTGGAAGGAAATTCTAATTTTACATATATAAATTAAAATGGCTTCCTTTTGCTTTGTGTTATCTAAACAAGATTTCTCCATCTCTTAGGGAGAAAACACTGGCAAAGAAATACTATGATAAATTATTCAAAGAATATTGTATTGCTGATTTGAGTCGATACAAACACAATCAGGTAAGGATTTGAAAACAGAGTTTTCTTTATACGCAGGTGGAAAACGTTATTTTGGAGATTATAATGGCCTGCATTTTGCCGTCGAGTTATGGTGAATCTGTCACATGGCTCAGTAACGATTCATCACACTGGGTGTTTGAGGTGATGGGCAAAAAACCAAAAAGAGCGGAAGCTGAAAATCTGAAATAAAAACAGAAAATGCTCAGCAGGTCTGGCAGCATTTGTGGAAAGAGAAGCAGAGTTAACATTTCAGGCCTGATGTTTCGAAAGGCTCACCATGTTCACACGTCCCAAATCTCCAGTAGAGGGCACCATTTTGACTCTCTAGCCATAGAAGCTTTCATGCAAAAGCCTGCAGAGATTATTTTAGTAAATGCAATCAGTGACTGGTGCCATTCATTCACCACTGACTGCTGAATGCAAGCCCATCATTTTCTAAATGGAAACAAGAATAATATTTTCACACTTAAAATGTTATTAGTGGAAATGTTTGATAAGCTGAGAGCAGAAAATGACTTAGATATTCAGCCATTTTATTTCCATCAGCAAAGCCTATGGCCTGTGGGAGATCAGACAATCACATGCACACCACAAGCATTTCCCTGAATCCTCTGACCATGTGCTAGATTCCAGATCTTTACCAATATAGAAGATGGATGTTTAATGGTATTGGAGTCAATAGATGTATACAGCATGGAAACAGGCCCTTCAGCCCAACTTGTCCATGCCAACCCGGTTTCCTAAACTGAACTAGTCCCATTTGATCTGGGAACTGAGTAAATTACAGTGACACGGAGTTGTCTGACCGATTAGCATCACACCTCGGGGTTGGTACCTTACAATGCCACAATAAGAATCCCTGTATATTACAATGTCTCATCCTGTGTGTATCATACTGAATAAACCATCATACCTTATAATGAGAAATCTTTCTTATTCCAATAAAGCTAGTCCGAGGATTGTACCACTAAGCTGTAATATTACAATTAAAAAGCAACACTTAAATAGAAATTCAAAAAAGAATTATGATAAATGCTTTTTAAATTTTCTATCAGTCATCGAATGGTTCTAATGTAACCTTTTTCAATTTACCTGTTATGCTCGTTTCATGTATGTTAATGATCTGAACTATAGTATCTTCCATTTTTACTGATATCATTTTCTTATCTGACAGTTTGGATTCCGATGGCGGGTAGATAAAGAAGTAATTTCAGGGAAAGGTAATGTTTTTCCAATGTTAAAACAAACAATAGTATTGGTTGGTGCAATGTGTTAGACACTGGCCTTTCATTTCTGAGATCTGATTCAAGTATCCAGAAGGCTAGAGAACCAAAATGTAGACTGGGTGACCGCTTTGTGGAATTCTTCCATTCAGTCCACAAGCATGACAAGAGTTTCCTGTCACTTGTCATTTCAATTCACCACCTTGCTCCCATTCTGACATCTCTGACCACGGCCAGCTAGTGTTCCAGTGAAGTTCAATGCAAGCTTGAGGAACAGCTCCTCATCTTTTATCGTAGCACTCTGAAGCTTTCTGGACTTCAACAACTTTAGATCATAACCTCTGCCTCCATCTTGTTCTGTGTTTTTTCTGCGGTTTTGTTGTGCTAGCTTGTTCCTTTATCGCTTCATGCTGCCTTCACACCTCATCTGGACAGGACCTTTATTTTCAATACCCATACTCTCTCCCTTTGGCTTTTATATCCGGCAACCTTCCGCTAGTTAATCTCTCCTGCCCTCCATCCTATCACAAGCCTTCCCTGTCTCATCCTACCCTGCCATTGGCTTAAAAGTTCTTCTGTTCTGATGAAAATTCATTGGCCTGTCTGTCCTGCTGAATATTTGCAGCATTTCTTTTTGATATTTTGGGTTCGCTTCCCAACTTGGGTGACTGTCTGTGTGGAGTTTGCACATTCTCCTCATGTGTGCTCCGGTTTCCTCCCACAGTCCAGAGATGTGCAGGTTAGCTGGATTGGCCATGCTAAATTGCCCCATAGTGTTCCAAGATGCCTAGGTTAGAGGAATTAATGGGGGAAATACCCGGGGTTACAGGGTTACGGCCGGGGAGGCGGGCCTGATGGCCGCCTTCTACACCACAGGGGTTCTATTTTGTCCAGCATTCTTAAGTATGTTTACATCTTCTCCATATAGAAACAGAAGCAAGAAAAAAAACTCAGCCTAAAGTAAGCAATATAAATAGGCAAAGTCAGAACCTCCTTAGAATACGTGTTCTTAAATTAAACTGAGTGTTCTTGATCTATCAGACAGTGGACACAATGCACATGCGCTTAATCCTACCACTTTATTTCCATCTACCATTATATGTGCTACTTTGTTTTAGATTCACAGAAATGTTTCTTGTTTATATTTGTGTTAACTGAATTGTAAACTATTTATAATATAAGAGCCAAATTAAATGAAATGCGAGTTTATATCGCCATATTTATTTTGTGTTGTATGTTCTGCAAGCCCAAAATTCATAAACTTGCATAGTTTAAAAAATAAATCACTCCAGCTTAATGCCATATTATCCAAGTAACCCTGCATTTTCATTTCCTTGAAGTGGCTTCAAAATTTAAACTAACTATTTCAATAAAACTGCTGGATTTAATGCTGACCTTATTTGTGAGCTAATTTGGGGCCAAGACTGTGATGTAAAAGTCAGTGATTAACCCAGGAATTAATTGAAATTGGATTAGCGCTACTTCTAGCACTAGAATTAAAGGAAGATTTACAGCAGCAGTTTGAGATGTCCGAGGACAAGTACAAGCTACTAATTGGCAGCTTGCAGTTTATATAAATGCAACAAAGTCAACCTGGGACAAATTCAATTTGTACTGTTCAGAAGGTTTGCCGAAACATGATAATGTACAACCTGCTAAATAAGCATTTATACGCAAACCAGAATTATTTATCTGATCAATTTAAATTGAGCTCTGGGATATAAAAATTGTGAATGCTTTATAAATAATGCACTTTTAGAAATGTACTCCAAAATCTGAATGACTATAGGAAAATTCAAAGATAAAAAGAAAAATATTGCGGATGCTGGAATCTGAAACAAAAACAGAAAATGCTGGAAAATTTCAGCAGCTCTGACAGCATCTGTGGAGAGAGAATAGAGCCAACGTTTCGAATCTGGATGACCCTTCATCAGAGCCCCGTCAGCTATTTTCTCTCCACAGATGCTGTCAGACCTGTTGAGATTTTCCAGTATTTTCTGTTTTTGTGTAGGAAAATTCAAAGTTAGGTGGAGATAGTTGGTCTGTGCATATAGCAACATGCATGTTCTCAGCGAACAATCATGGTTTACATCGTTAACAAAAATTAATGCTACGTGTTTTATAAAAAGACAGTATAAGTTGATTTACTAGCATTAATTTAGATACAACACCTAAAATTAATTGACAGCATTCAGTTATGGAAATGTCGTTAAATTCCTCCTGCTTAATTATTGTCATTGTAATGTTATATACCAAGAGCATATTCATTCCACACCGTCAACGTACTGATTGTTCTTGATGGCATGAGACACAATCGAGAGAAAGATTGAGAATATCACTGAGTAACAATGTTTCTGTGCATGAGTTAAAGTTTGTTGATATAATTTCTTTCCACTTCAGGTCAATTTTGCTGTGGTAACAAACATTGTGATGAAAAAGAAGGACTGAAAAGTTGGGAGGTTAACTTTGGTTACATTGAACGTGGGGAGAAAAGAAACGCCCTTGTGAAACTGAGTAAGCCGCATCTTTATCATTTTGTTACCACGTTTGGATGTGACTAGAATTTTGTTCGTCTAGTTTGAGATCTGGGAGTAAATCAGTTGCTGCGAATCCACTTACTTAATCTGTGGTATCTTGTTTGTACTATTATTTGCCTGACTAACTGATCATGTGCTGTTAACTATTATACTTCACTGATTTACCATTCATTTGCCTAAACTTAAAATGCAAAAATGCTTAAACTGTGTGACTTTGATTATCAGTAATAACATGGCCTTCCCTGGCTTCTAAATTCATGTGGGTCAAAACTCAATATGTAATCTTGCGTATTAAGCTCATGAAGATCAGCTCGTCAATCCATGTAAACTAAGTTTTGGCATTTGTTAATTGTTCTGGTGGATAGTCAGTTATGTCAGTAGTTCTGAAATTACATTTTAATTGAAGTTTATATTTCCTTTATAGGATTGTGCCCTGACTGTTCCTGTAAACTGAACTATCACCACAGGTAAAATAACTTATTTTAGAATACATACAAAGGTCTGTATTAATTGCCATACTATACCTGTTGATTACAAATTACTAAAATTGATAACTTTTAAACAAATATAGGTTGGTTTCATAATTAAACTACAATTGCAATCAATGAAGAGTGTTATTTGCACAGCTTCTCAAATCAGCATTTTTTGTAAACAAAAGTATTGAAATGCCATCTATCTAAACAGTAAATTATAGCTGGTACATAGGCCTAGTGATTAATTGAAACCCTGTTATTGTTTCCTATGGAAACTTCCATTTTAAAATATGAACATTTATCTGTGACGCTCATCTGAAACTATTACTGAAACACTGCTAGCTGGGACTTTTAATGGGAATTCCTAGGCCCAACCATCTTCACTGCTTCATTAATGAGCTTCCTTCTATCGATAAGGTCAGAAGTGGGGATATTCACTGATGATTCCAGCGTTCAGCACCATTTGCAATGTCTCATACTGAAGCAATCCCATGTTCAAATGCAGCATGACCTGTACAATATCCAGGCTTGGGCTGACAAGTGGCAAGTAACATTCACGTCACACATGTGCCAGGCTATGACCATCTTCAACAAAAGAGAATTTAACCAGTGTGGAATACAAGGAAAGTAGAAAGAAACTTCAACAAGGAGTAAGGAGGGCTAAAAGGGCTCATGAAAAAGCATTGGCCAGCAGGATTAGGGAAAATCCCAAGGCTTTTTATACATATATAAAGAGCAAGAGGGTAGCCAGGGAGAGGGTTGGCCCACTCAAGGACAAGGGAGGGAATCTATGTGTGGAGCCAGAGGAAATAGGCGAGGTATTAAATGAATATTTTGCGTCAGTATTCACCAAAGAGAAGGACTTGGATGATGAGTCTGGGAAAGGATGTGTAGATAGTTTGAGTCATGTTGAGATCAAAAAGGAGGTGGCATTAGGGTTCTTGAGAAACATTAAGGTAGACAAGTCCCCAGGGCCTGATGGGATATACCCCAGAATACTGAGAGAGGCAAGGGAGGAAATCGCTGGGGCCTTGAGAGAAATCTTTGTATCCTCACTAGCTACAGGGGAGGTCCCAGAGGATTGGAGAATAGCCAATGTTGTTCCTTTGTTTAAGAAGGATAGCAAGAATAATCCAGGTAATTACAGGCCGGTGAGCCTTACATCAGTGGTGGGATTTATTGGAGAGGATTCTTCGAGACAGGATTTATTCCCAGTAGGAAATAAGTGGACGTATTAGTGAGAGGCAACATGGTTTTGTGAAGGGGAGGTCGTGTCTCATGAACTTGATCAAGTTTTTCGAGAAAGTGACGAAGATGATTGATGAGGATAGGGCAGTGGATGTTGTCTACATGGACTTCAGTAAGGCCTTTGACAAGATCCCTCATGGCAGCCTGGTGCAGAAGGTGAAGTCGCATGGGATCAGAGGTGAGCTGGCAAGGTGGATACAAAACTGGCTTGGTCAAAGAAGACAGAGGGTAGCAGTGGAAGGGTGCATTTCTGAATGGAGAGATGTGACAAGTGGTGTTCCTCAGGGATCAGTGCTGGGATCTTTGCTGTTTGTAATATATATAAATGATTTGGAGGAAAATATAATTGGATTGATTCGTAAGTTTGCGGACGACACAAAGGTTGGTGGATTTGCAGATAGCGATGAGGACCATCAGAGGATGCAGCAGGATATAGATCAGTTGGAGACTTGGGCAGGGAGATGGCAGATGAAGTTTAATCCGGACAAATGTGAGGTAATGCATTTTGGAAGGTCCAATACAGATAGGAAATATACAGTAAATGGCAGAATCCTTAAGAGTATTGATAGGCAAAGGGATCTGGATGTACAGGTCACTAAGTGGCAATGCAGGTGGAGAAGGTAGTCAAGAAGGCATATGGCATGTTTGCCGCCTTCAGTTTAAAAATTGGCAAGTCATGTTGCAGCTTTATAGAACCTTAGGCTGCATTTGGAATACAGTGTTCCATTCTGGTCGCCACACTACCAGAAGGATGTGGAGGCTTTGGAGAGGGTACAGAAAAGATTTACCAGGATGTTGCCTGGTATGGAGGGCATTAGCTACGAGGAGAGGTTGGAGAAACTTGGTTTGTTCTCACTTGAACGACGGAGGTTGAGGGGAGACCTGATAGAAACCTACAAGATTATGAGAGGCATGGACAGAGTGGATAGTCAGAAGCTTTTTCCCAGGGTGGAAGAGTCAATTGCTAGGGGGCACAGGTTTAAGGTGCGAGGGGCAAGGTTTAAAGGAGATGTACGAGACAGATTTTTTACACAGAGAGTAGTGGGTGCCTGGAACTCGCTGCCGGAGAAGGCAGTGGAATCAGATACAATAGTGAGATTTAAGGGGCATCTGGACAAGTACATGAATAGAATGGGAATAGAGGGATATGGTCCCCGGAAGGGTAGGGGGTTTTAGTTAAGTCGGGCAGCATGGTTGGTGCAGGCTTGGAGGGCCGAAAGGCCTGTTCCTGTGCTGTAATTTTCTTTGTTTTTTGTTCATTGACATTCAACTATAGTCCCACACTACCAAAATTCTGGGTTTACCATTGACCAGAAACTGAACTGGACGAGCCATATAAATACTGTGGATGCAAGCAGGTCAGAGGCTAGGAATCCTGTGGCGAGTAAATCACTTCCTGACTCCCCAAAGCCTGTTAACCAGCTACAAGGCACATATCAGGGGTGTGATAGAAAACTCTCCACTTGCCTAGTTGAGTGCAGCTCCAACACTCAAGAAGCTCAACACCATCCAGGACAAAGCAGTGCCTGATTGGCACCTTTTCCACACACGTTCACTCCCTCCACCACTGACGCACAATGGCAGCAGTGTGTGCCATCTACAAGATGCACTGCATTAACTCTCCAATGTTCCGAAGGCACACCTTCCAAATCCATAGCTGCTCCCTTCCAGAAGAACAAGGGCAGCAGATACATGGAACACTACCATCTGGAGTCTCCCCTCCAAGTCACTCATCATTCTGACCTGAAAATATATCGCTGTTCGTTCACTGTCACTGAGTCAAAATCTTGGAAGTCCCTCCCTAACAGCACTGTGGCTGTACCTACACCACAGGGACTGCAGCAGTTCAAGAAGACAGCTCCCCACCAACTTCGCAAGAGCAATTAGGGATGTGGAATAATTGTTGGCCGAGCCAGCGATGCCCACATTCTGAAACTGACTTTAAATGTGATATCAATGACCTGTCACAAGTACCTGCCACACCAATGTATACTGTTATACATTTTTCACCACAAATTGCTCAATCCTTTGTGGAAAAGTATTAATCTGACTTCTTCGTAACTAAAATTTCAAATGTACAAAATGTTGTTTCTAAACTATTTTGTATTTCACAATATAATCATGTTTTCTCATTGAATACCTTTTGTTATCCTTAAAGTTTTTACTTGAGACTTAAGTCTTTCTTTAAAGTCCAAACTTGAACCTGATATTTTTTGGTCTAAACCTGTGACTGAAAACAGATTATGAACTTTGAATATGTGCAAATTATCTAATTTTCCAAAGTACCTTTTAGTCAGCTAAGCTGCTGAAATATTTTTTTTTAGCAGCAGGCAGTTTCTCCCCACTTGCTTTTAAAGGAAAGCATTGCTTGAAGGTCTGTTGTCTCTTGTCTTGTACTCTTTATCCTACCATGACCCACTACCTCTAGCTGTGTACTCTCCCTATTGAGGACGGACGTGACCTCTTGAGTTTCCAGTTACTATGCTGACATGCACTTCGGTTTCCATCCCACATGTTTTTCTTGTTGCATTCCCAACTCTGCCGCCATCCACTGAAGTTAAAAATGCCCTCTTGAAGTTTCAATGTTGGTGTCAATTTCAAACCAGACGCCAATCCACATGCCTGTTTCCAGCTAACACCAGATCTCTATTTCTTTGCTTGGCCCACCCCCAGCTATCATTCTGCTTTCCCCCCCCCTCCCAAAACCAGACACCTAGCCACATCTCTAGAGGTTACTGTAATTTCAAGGTAGATTGCAAAGTGAAATTGACATCTAGTTTAAAGATTAAAGACAAATAGAGCCATCAGCCTACTAAATTACAATGATAAATCTAACTCGACCACATGAGTCAGCAACCTAAAGCTGCTACCTCCTGCCTTGCAATAAAATATGATCAAGTTCAAAACACTCGTGCCTCCTAAATCAGAGGACCTCTGTTTCTTTGGACATGAGCCATATTGAGAAACTGCCAGAGGCTGTGAAGTCTTCAGAAATGAAGTTACGAATGTACAGGTAAAACAGCCCATGCACCCTCCCACCACCATTATTATATTCCCCCAGTACTTGAATAATCAGTGCTAACACAAAACATCAGTATTTTGCTGACTTGTTCTAATACGTCCTTGTAACTAAATAAACCATAAACTTTGGAAAGAGTAAAGCAAACTGTGTTCCAGAAAAAACATGCTCAACTCATTTATTATCATTATCATTGTATAGTGTTGATTTGCAAATGTAAAAGTTGTTGGCAAACTTCAGGAAAGTCTGCTTAGAGCTTTCTGATCCTGAGACCCATCTTCCTGAAACCTCCCTCTAAGTACAGCTTGATATATTGTTGCATTCCAAGACCCCTACCCCAATTCAGCCACATACTAGGAACTTCCTAATGCCACTTAATCTTTGGCTCCTTTACAAGCACCACTAGGTTTCAGATTACCTTCACCAACTCAACCATCTCTTACAACTCTTCCCCAGTGATACCAGAACCTGAACTTTTCCATTCAGCACCGTGGTTAGCACTGCTGCTTCACAGCACCAGGGACCCGTGTTCGATTCCTGGCTTAGGTCACTGTCTGTGCGGAGTCTGCATGTTCTCCCCATGTCTGCGTGGGTTTCCTCCGGGTACCCTGGTTTCCTCCCACAGTCTGAAAGAAGTGCTGGTTAGGTGCATTGGCCATGCTAAATTCTCCCTCCGTGTACCTGAACAGACACTGGAGTGTGGCAACTAGGGGATTTTCACAGTAACTTCATTGCAGTGATAATGTAAGCCTGCTTGTGACAAATAAACTTTTCATATCCTTCTTTATGGTTCCATAACCTACTACATTTGAACGCTTCTCCAGTATTCCCAAACCCCGGGGCCCTTTTGACTTGGCCGACACCCACATTCCAACTCTAATTCTGTTAAACTTCAGATCATCCCTTAGGCATGCCTAAAAACAACTTAATCCTCAGTGATGATAAAACTCTCCCCAATGCTTTCAGACCACACAGGAAGTGTCTCTCAATACTGCCAAAGCGTAACTGCCCCCCGTGTTTACTAAATCCCAGCATTTTTATGATGCTTCCAAGATCATAGAAGCCCAATAATTCTACTGCCAAACTTCAAGACCACCCTTCCTTACTGCCTCAAAGTCATTGCCAATATCTCAAATACTTTACTGTCAACTTTTTGAAATATCATCACTGTTTTAATGTAGAGAAGCATGTTGACCAATTTGTGAACAGCAATCGACTCGCAGCATGAGTGAGATAAGTAATTAGATATCTTTTTACAACTCTTCTTGAGGATAAATGTTAGCCAGGACATTCAACAACTCCCTGTTCTTTTTTGAATGGTGTCATGGGACCTTTCCTGCCCACCTGTGAGAGGAGACTGCGGTTTATCAACTCATCCAAAAGATGGCAACTGTGACAGTGCAGCACTCACTCCGTGCTGAACTGAAGACAAAGGGTGGGATTTTATGGCCTCGCTCGGGCGAGACCAGAAATTCCCGCCCGAGGTCAGCGGAGATGTCCGTTGTCGGAACCTCGCCCGTGCCGATTCCATGGCGGGCGAGGTGGTAGAACTCCGGCCAAAGTCTAGATTATGCACTCCTGTCTTTGGAGTTGGACTTGAATCCGTGGCCTTTTGACTCGGATGAGGAGCTCAGTGATAGCACTCTCATTTCTAAAGGGTTCCTTTTATATGTGTGAAATATAAACCGTGCAATGGATGCAGAAATCAGTATTCTTACATGTTACTATTATTACTAAAACTTGAAGGAGGAAAGAAGTGAAAGCTGTAAAAAGGAAACACGGAGAGGAACACAACCTTGATGTCCCAGCAGTAAAGCAAGTCAAGACCACAGAAAAGCATGTTTGTGAAAGCAAGGGTAGGTGACGAGAAAATGATCAATTGCCAACAATTTTAATTGAGGATAATCTTGTACAAAAGCACAGAATGGTTGGACTTGATACCTGAGCTGGAAGTGCCATTCTCAGGTAATCTCCACAATGGGCACAGCACTGTCATCGACAGGCGCGTCCTCACGTTTGGATCCTTGTGCTGTTACAGGCAATTTGCTGTCCACAAATCTATCTAACTGCTGACTGATTTGTTGTCCAGCAGAGCATGTATTTTCATTTACTTTCCCATACGGCAGCATCTTGGTAGGTTGCCCAATTTCACCAAGTTGTTGTATTTCCAAGAGTCCAGGGACCATTAATATCTATGGCCACTGAGCCAAAAGGCACCGTGTTATGGCTTATGTGAGCAGAATAGAGGTTGATTTCATAGAAGAATCATAGAATCCCTACAGCGCAGAAGGAGGCCATTTGGCCCATCAAGCCCGCACTGACAATTAACCCACCCAGGCCCTATCCCCATAACCCCACGCATTTACACTGCTAATCCCTTTCGCACGAAGGGGCAATTTAGCATGGCCAGTCAACCTAACCTACACATCTTGAGATACTAACAGGAAATTTAGCATGGCCAATCCACCTAACCCACACCTTTTGGAGTGTTGGAGGGACCCACGCAGACACGGGGGAGAATGTGCAAACTCCACACAGACAGTCACCCAAGGCCGGAATCGAGCCTAGGTCTCTGAAGCTGAGAGGCATTTCATCAATGTGAAACTTGTTTTTGATCAGTAGCACTATCATATAGGTCAGTGCTTGGTTCCCAGTCATAACACGTTCATTTTTGGACTGTGCCCAGCTTATTTGAAGGCAAAGACAGGATGCAAAGAAATCAGGGTTACTCTCTTCTACAGTTCCAAAGATTGTAAAATAATTTCTCCTCGTCCCAGTCCTTCATGGCTTCCCTTTTGTTTTGAAATTGTGTCCCTGGTTCGAGAATCCACAACCAGGGGAAACATCTTACCTGTATCTAACCTATCTACACCTTTAAGGATTTTGTAGGTTTCAATGGCTTCACTTCACATTTGTTGAAATTCTAGAGAATACAGGCCCAGTTTCCTCAATCTCTCTTCACAGGACAGTCCTGCCATCCCAGGGAAAGGTCTTGTGAACCTTCGTTGCACTCCCTCTTTGACAATGTCCTCCTTTAAGATAAAGGGGTCAAAACTGCACACACAAGACCCTATATAATTGAAGCAAGACCTCACTGCTCCTGTACTCAATCCCTCTTGAGATAAACGCCAACATACCATTACCCTTCCAAATTGCCTGCTGCACCTGTATGTTAACCTTCAGTAACTTATTGACGAGGACACTTAAGAAATATACTGTGCATCTGTTCCTATTAAAGTGGATAACTTCACATGTTTCCACATTATATTCCATTTGCCATGTTCTTAAAACCATTGAAGTGTCTCTCTTGGGAAGCTCAAGTATGAATAACATTAAAGGATTAAAGGTCTTGTCTTTTGGTTGAGAACCTACTGTGCCCCATTCATGCAGGCAGATGCTTTGCTCTCTATCTTGTTGTCTGGAAATTAGACACTTTGACGAGTTTGTACTAAAACTTGTTTATCCGGGTGCTCTTACACATGAGGTAAAGGACAGGAGTTGATTCGCGATTATATTAGATAAACTTACTCTCTATTGCAATACTTCTGGTACCAAACTTCAACAAAACACCTTCATTAAATGAAACGTCTTTAACTTAAACAAACAGTACTCTAGCACATTTATCTGAGACCTGAATACTACCAGTGAGGTTGAACTGACAAGATCATTCCACCAAGTATGAATCTTGGTCTTGGGTCTTCGCTGAGTTCCAAACTCAAGGTCTTCCACGTGGCGAAGGTTGGTCTCCGGTCTTTGCCGATGCTTCACTGGACCCCTGTTCTGTCTCTGCTTCCGACACTGAGTCTTCATTGGGGGTGGCCTCCAGGTGTCTCTTATTCCCTCCTTCGTGCCTTTCTGGAAAGTTCTCTGGCTTTCAGCCAATGAGGTTACTGGGCAGGGATCGCAGCACTCATTGGGATTGCTAATTCCATAAATGGAAGATGCTAGGTGTCCATCCTCGGGTGCAGAGAATGCACGTAGCTCCTTTCTATACAAGGTAAGGGCAGGAATCCGAGGTGTCAAAGTCTGGCCAAAGCTAGGGAATGCACAAATACTGTCCTTGTTTGATCTGAGCTGAGCTCTTCCAGTTCCAATCTCCAGGGGAAGTCTAGGCATGCCCTTGCTCACCTCTGACATGTCTGTGTTTAAACTTGGCCTGCCTGAATTCCATCAGGCTTGACTGCAGAGGCTGTTGACTGCTGTTTAATTTAGATGTCCAATTCTGTGTCGGGCCTAGTTGTTCAGGCTGTTGGCTGTTTGGCCACAATCTCTTTAAATGATTTAACTGAATCCCATTTTTAAGTGGTTACCAATTAATACAAATGTTTTTTTTTCTATTTGTGCAGGCAAATCTTCCACAAGCAAAACAGGAAAGGATGACAATGATTCTGATCAAGGTAGTTTTTCATTTTTTTGCTTTTGGTAACTCTTTTGGAAGGTCAGCAACTTGAAAAGTTAACTTTTTTTTCCTCTTCTTTATCTTCTGTCTTTATTTTGATTTTCAATAGATGCCTGTGAAGGTTTAATCTGTTAAATAATTTGTGTAGAATGTTAGCTTCATTGGTAGCTATGAATTTCTCATAAGAATCATAAAGACTCTGAGCAGGAGTAGGCAATTCAGCCCCTCAAGCCTGCTCCGACATTTAATATGATCATGGCTGATCTCACCTCATGATGTTCTGACCATTTAATCCTGAACTAACATTGCCAAAGACAGCTAACTGGTCCTTCATATCACGGCTGTCCGTGGGGTCTTACTGTGCACGATCTGGCTGCCATGTTTGCTTAAGCAAAGGTGACTTTATTCACTTCATTGATAGTGAGATGCTTTGGGAAAACCTGAGAAAGATAATGGGAGATATATGAATGCAAATTTTTTCTTTCTGACACTTTCCACGCACTGGTGGTATTTTTCTAAAAAAATAATTCTCCTTGTGAGAAAAAAATTGCAGTATTTTTCCTTGATATTTTACAGCCAATCACAATACATAAGCAGCTTTCATACAGCTCAGGTTAAAATTCTTATCCAACATGTAAATCAGAGCATAATTTCTCTTTTTTGTTTCCTTCTTTCCCTCATCCTCCCTTTCCCCTTCCCTCCTCCCCCGCCCTCTTCTCACTCCCTCCCCCTCTCCTCCTCCCTCCCCCTCTCCTCCTCCCTCCCTCCCTACCTTCCCTTCTCCCTCTCTTTCTCTTCCCCTCCCCCCCCCCCCGCCCCGCCCCAATCTCCATTAAGCCTCCACATATACGCCTCGTTCAAAATGTAAAGCAAGGATATTCAATATTTGAAGAGTGGTTCTCTTCCACTCTTCAAATATTGAATATCTTTGCTTTACATTTTGACAGAGGATCTTGCACCTGAGCTAGTTTTCACTTGTACAAACTGGTCTTTAATGTGTTGACAGCATTTTCATATTTCTGTTTTAAACATCTAGCCTTTACAGTTTTTATTTTTAACGTCTGCTGCCAATTAAAAAAATTTTCAGACACGTTCATTGGATCGATATTTCTTAAAGGAAATTCACATGTTCTTTTTCTATTTGTTATTTCTAATTCATAGATTATGCCCTAAAATACATGGTCTGGTAGTGATTATTCATCTGCTATCTGAAGATTAGCAGAACTGTATTATTTCCAACAAGCAGATTATCATATTTGTGTGTTCTGTTTAATTGTTGGGCAATCTGCTATTGCCAGATATTGTGTGTATATAGTCACACTGTTTGTTGTGAGAAAGGTTTGCTAAAGGGAGCAGAGCTTGGCACTGAGCACAAGATTCAACCTATGCTCATTTTACCAATCACCAAGTGAATTTTCTTTCAACAAATTGCAATAGGAGAAGCAGCTGGTCAAAGGCATTAACTGTAGTTGAAAAGTAAGAAACATTAGGGTTAGAGGAGAAAGGTTTAGGAATTAAGATAAACACATTGACTTCACATTTTTCTGGGGACTGAGGCTCCTGCCAGAGAAGGGTTTTACAGGCCCTTTAGCATTGCTGCGGTTTCCTGTTTGGTTTTCTGAAGTCAGGGCAAGGGACCTCTGGCTGTCATTCAGCCTTCCTGAGATAAAGAGGCTGTTACAGCACCATCACATGTCTACTGCGTGAAACTTCATGCCGTTTTACAACAGTTGGTTTGCAGCATTGAAAGCAGCAGTTTCCCTGAATTGCCCTGCGATGGATTTAAAATGGAATCCATTGCGGTGCTAACTGTGGGCAGCAAGTGTCATTTTTGCAGTGTTTTTCTTGTAGCCTAACATACTAACTTTCAGTGCATTTTGGAATGGGATTATTCTAACTCCATGCAGTTTCTAGTAAAGATTGGAACAGTAAACATTCTGTTAGAGAATATTTAAACTAATGATTGCTGAATAAAATCCTCACTAATATATTAACAGTTCTTCAGAATGGACCAGCTATAACGTAAAGCAAGTTTCATTTCCATGCCACTTGATTGCATGCCTGTTCAATCCGCTTGTGCTTTTCTTTAAATAACTTAGCACATCTGCGAAATACTTTCTGGCTTCCACAATGTACAGGATTTTCAGCTGTGTTTACCTGTTTTACCAGAAATGTGTCAAGATCACAACTACAGAAATCAGTTCAGCACATTGCCTCCTCAGAGCCGATGGATGCGCTGAGGTGCTCTTGCTTCAGCTACTGGGTTGTTCCAAAACACTAAATTTAAAAAACAAAAATCCCAAATCAATCTGTCATAACAAGAAATAGAGTCACTCATGGCACGGAAGGAGGCCATTCATCCCGTCGTGTCCACACTGGCCCTCTATTTTCTCCCGCTCTATCTCCATAACCCTGTTTATTTCCTCCTGTTACCCATCCAATTTCCTTTTGAAATTATTGGGCATCTCTGCTTCCACCCCCCTTGTGAGCAGTGAGTTCCTGGTCATTATCACTTGCTGTGTAAAAAAAAAAAAAATCTCCTTCCTTGCAACCCCCTCCCCCCAACACACACACACACCACCATCCCCAAAATCTTCAATCTTTGTCCCCAAGTCTGTGGACCATCAGCTAACAGGAACAGTTTTTCCTTGTCTACCTTATCCAAACCTGTCATAATCTTGTATGCCTCTATTATATCTCCCTTAATCTCCTTTGCTCCAAGGAGAATAACCTTGGCTTCTCCAATCTAACCTTGTTGCTATAATTCTCCATCCCTGGAACCATTCTAGTTGTAGTCTAACCAGAGCTTCAAAAAGGTTGACCATGACTTCCCAGCTTTTGCATTCAATATCTCTGTTTATACGTATCAAGATCCCACATGTTTTGCTAACCACCTTCTTAGTATGTCCTGCCACCTTCAAAGATTTATGCACATGCATCCCCAGGTCCCTCTGTCACTGCAGACTCTTTAGAACTGTGCCATCAAATCTATATTGCCTTTCCCTAGCCTGCTGCCAAAATGCATCACTTCAGACTTCTCTATTAAATTCTATCTGCTACTTTTCTGCTTGTTTGCAGCCTATTGCAATCAATTTGTACCGTCCTCACTATTTGCCATTCCTCCAAATTTGGTATCTTCTATTTTCTGATTTTACTCTGTCTTCCAATATCCAAATCATCTCTATTTATAATGTATATGGTGGACCTGGCACTGACCCTTGGGAAACAATACTGTCTACCAACTTCCTGTCTGAAAAATAACTATTTGCCACAATTCACTGATTTCTGCCCTTAAGCCAATTTTTTATCCAAGCTGACACTGACTCTCCTATTGCATTACAATTTTGTTAATTAACCTCTTATGAGGTACATAGTCAAACACTTAAAATTAATTTGGAAGACATCGATTGCATTATAGAATCATAGAAACCCTACAGTGCAGAAAGAGGCCATCCGGCCCATCGAGTCTGTACTGACCACAATCCCACCCAGGCCTTACCCACATATCCCTACGTATTTACCCGCTAATCCCTCTAACATACGCATCTCAGGACACTAAGGGGCAATTTTAGCATGGCCAATCAATCTAACCCACACATCTTTGGATTGTGGGAGGAAACCGGAGCACCTGGAGGAAACCCACGCATACACGAGGAGAATGTACAAACTCCACACAGACAGTGACCCAAGCTGGGAATCGAACCCAGGTCTCTGGAGCTGTGAAGCAGCAGTGCTGACCACTGTGCTACCGTGCCGCCCTTGGCTAAAGCAATTCCCTTCATCAACTTTCCCTGCTACTTTGGCAAAAAATCAATTAGATTAGCCAAACAGAATCTGTCTTTTACAAATCCATGCTGACTCTCCTCAATTAACTCAAGCCTCTCCAAGTGCCTGTTAATATTTTTCTGATTAGTGTTTCTAAAACCTTACCCACTGCTGATGTTAAACTAATTGGCAGGGCAGCACTTGCATCCTTTCTTGACTAAGGGCATCATATTTGCCACTCTGCAATCCTTGGCATCTCCTCTGCATCCAGGGAAGATTAGAAGATTATGGCAGGCTCTTCCACTATCTCCACTCTTACTCTCTTTAGCAACCTGGGATGCACACCATCCGGATCTGGTGAAGTCTAGAAGTTTATTTATTAGTGTCGCAAGTAAGTTTACATTAACACCGCAATGAAGTTACTGTGAAAATCCCCTACTGGTGGTTTATCCACTCTAAGCATAGACAGCCTTTCCAGTACCTCCTCCCTCAATTTCGCCATCCGTCACTTCTTCTATGTCTGCTTCTATTGATATTTTGCCAGCTTCCTCTTCCTTATTAAACACCAATACAAAAGTACTTGTTAAATCCTATTGCTTTTTACTTATTGTGTACGTCAGTCATGATATACTATTGAAATGTGACTCAGTGTGTTATGGCACTTAATTGTGAAATATAATCGTTAAATCAGAGTCAGAAGATAAACCGGATGCAGATGATCCCTCGGGGGCTGAATACTGGAAAGGGCCAGTTCAAGATGTTGAAGATAAGACAAAGTATGTTTTCCTATTTGAATTTTAATGTATATTTAAAAAGCTACGGGCGAGCACTAACTTTGCATTTCAAATGTTTGTGATGTTTCTGAAAAATTATGCTAATGTTAAAAGCCCAGTTGGCGATAGTGATAATTAAAATGGACCTGAACCCCACGACAGCTTGGAATCATCTCACAAGCATGGATTTGTCACAGCTGTTTGCCTCCTGTCTCCTGAGGCAGTCTTTTTCCCCCATTCAGCAACTTGTGTAAAAGGAAATTAAGTCTAAACTGTATGTTCATCTTCCCTCTTCAGAGTTTTTGCTTTGTCAAATGATTTGAAAGGGTCAGTTTTTATCTGCCTCTGAATTTTGAAACTACTAATAAGATCTTTCTTTTCCAATGTAAGCGTTTTCAGCTGCCTTTGTCTCTTGTAGCTGACTGCCCAATCCTGATATCGGCTTAGCTTCTTCATTCTGTACCTTCTCCCAAGCCAGGAAATTCCCTCTGCGATATGGTGACCAAAATATTACACAGTCCTTTGTGTGGCTGAAATGGTGCTCTCTCACGTACACTACTTACCAACTTTATTTTATACATTCTTTCTTGGGATGTAGGTGTCGCATTATTGCCCATCCCTAATTGCCCTTGAGAAGGTTGTGATGGGCCTTAAACCACTGCAGTTCATGTGGTGTAGGTATACCCACAGGGCTTTTAGGAAGGGATTACAGGATTTTGACCCAGACACAGTGAAGGACCGGCAATATGGTTCCAAGTCAGTATGATATGTGGCTTGGAGGGGAACTTGCAGTTGATGGTGTTCACGTACATTTGCTACCCTTGTCTGAGGTGGTTGAGATCGCGGGTTTAGACGGTTTGCTGCCACTGTGCATGGATGATAGAGGGACTGACTGTTAAAGTTGGTGAATGGGGTGCGAATCAAGGAGGCTGCTTTGTTGTGGCTAGTGTTGAGCTCCTTGAATGTTGTTGGAGCTGCACTCATCCAGGCCAGTGGAGAGTATTCCATCACATTCCTGATTTGTGCCTTGCAGATACTGCACAGGCTTTGGGGAGTCAGGAGGTGAGTTACTCACCACAGAATTCCCAGCCTCTGACCTCCCTGAGACGTGTTACCAATGTCTTTTGTTATACACCCTGGGATCTTGTTTGTTTTCTTCCCTTGTTGCATGCAGCACTTGGTTTACTGAACCTTTGCATTCAGGTAGATAACCTGAGTACCATAGCTACCGTTGTGCCAGACACAGATGGCTGAATATTCTCCTTGTGTCACAAAATTTCTTCTAATCTTCAACTGTTGCTAATAACTTTGGGTTGGTAGTTTTCTAAAATTGCAATCTGCGTTATTCCTACCCATGCTTTTTTATTTAAAAATTTGTCCAGCAAATGAGTTGTGCCAAAATCATCAAAATTGTTATTGTGATTAAGAAAGGTTCATGTCTCAGTGGAAAGAACATTCAATATACTGTTAACACTGATGCAAAATCAAAGAACTAAGAATAATTATCCAGGGACATGCACTGTGGAGGAAGCAATTCTGTCTCTCGGTTCTTGAAAAGAAAAGCTTCATTGTAATTTTGCCTGATTGGGATAGTGATTTAACAAAGTGTGTCAGTTATAATAAATGGAGAAAGCATAGTCAACATTTTTCTATCTCTCTGCCACAACAGCCACAGACATGAACCCATCACTGCCTAAAGAAACTAATAAAATAAACTAGATGAAAACTATTGTAGTTGCTGTGTACCCATCCTAAAGAAGATTGTGTTTTGTATTGCAACATCATTGGATCTTGGGAACCGGCGATGTACTTGACTGTGAATATGTCATTGGTTATGTGGTTACTGGGGAAAATTTCCTACTTGCAGTCATAGTCTCTGCTGTCAGTCTCTCTCCATCCAAATGGCCTTGGTGAGGAGCCCAGTGCACTCCTGCCTCTTGACCAAAGGTGATCTCTTTGCAGCCCCAGCCAGCTGATGGAGCCAACCCTGTCTTCTAATGTAATGGGAGCCTCATTGTGAATCCAAGTGGATTCAAAAGTTGAGTTTGAGTTCACAACAATCATAGATGCTGGCCTCTCCCTACTGGCCTTATCAGTGCAGTTGAGTGGGTTGTACCTCCTCCCAACATTGCCTTCCCACATCCAGTGGAAGTCCCAAGCCTGAGCTCCTTTTTGCTTCTCGGCCCATCAGTTTTTTTCCTCATCTGTGTGTTCATACCATTTTTATGAGCACTGAGATATTGTTCTGGCTGAAGATTCCAGATGCAGCCTAATATCTATAGAAAGACTATCCGGTCTAAGGTGATGCACCAAGTCATAGTCTCTGGTCCTCTTCAAAAGGGAGCAAGCAATGGGTGGGACTGAAATATTTAGAGAGAAAAAATGGAAGACAGGAAAAGCGTGACATTGAGATACAGTGGGGAAAATGGGATGAGAAGTGACCAAGGGGAAAAAAGACCTCAGACAGATGGAGAGAGGCACAATGGTGTGGCTGGAATGTAAGATGAGCATGAAAAAAGGCAGGCAAAGAGAGTGGAGGCCAAAAAATGTAGTTGGAAACAGAAAATAGGGTGGAGGTGAGTCGAGACAATTGCAGCAGAAGTGTGACTTGTCCCTGTTCATGAACAATGCCACGAAAGGTTCAGTTATAAAGTGAAAGCTATACTTAATCCTGTTCTTCATCTGCAGGGAGGACGAATTTGATGAATATTTTGAAGACATGTTTCTGTGACCTGTGCTTTGAAGAGGATGTCAAAGGTTATTCACTTCATGCAGTTTATTCCAGAAGGAGCTTCCTCAATCTTTACATAAAGATTGAATTTACCTTTTTAGGAATTAAAGTTAATTTTTACAGGCAACAAATTATATTTTTCACATTTCAATCTAAACATTGGAAAATCGAGGAGAATATTATTTTTGTAGGCTGAGAATCCAAAAAACTGAATTATGAACATGACTATTCTAATTAGCTACATAACAATTATCGCAAGAGCTTCTATTTGATACTTACAGTAATATGTTAGTCATCTAGGGAAATCACAGACATCTCCAAGTTGTCAAGGAATCAACTTTGCATTATTAAGTTTCAATTGTAAGAATTTGCAAATTGAACAGACGATATTTGTTCCTTAAACAAGGCAGCAAGATTAAATTATTAACTTATTTGCTTACTGGTTTTCGTTATTCTAGTGTGTAGATAAGGGATTTATCAGTGAAATCCTATAACATAACCAGTGAGTTGTCCGCTTACTGTATAAAGGTAACATTAATTTAGGCTCTTTATTCTTTTAAATGAAGAACCAATTTGTATAGGTGCAATAATTTTGTTACTTTGTATTTAAGTGTCATTTATTTTGTTGTATGTTCTTCCTAAATAAACTGCACATTTGAGTTTTTAATTGTGATTTTTCTTTGTGGTGGAAAGCTCATTGATGTGCAGGTTAGATGGATTAGCCATGGTAAATGCACAGGGTTACAAGGCTGGGGCAGGGGGTGGGCCTGAGTAAGATGCTCTTTCGGAGAGTCAGTGCAGGTTCGATGGATCAAATGGCTTCCTTCTGCATGATATAATCTATCTCATCTGTTGTCCACAATCTCTTGAGACAAAACTCCCCTCATTTCTGCGCACAAATGATTTGGCATTACTGGTTGCCAAATTAGAGCATGACAAAATGCGAAAGGTTTTAGCCACATACACAGATTGAATGATTTGACAAATATATGTGTAATGTAGTTCAAATCTAGATACATGTGGAGCAGTGTGCTTTGGGGGAATGAGAGGATAGAATATAAATATGTCCTGATTCTGGTGTTCTCATTGTCGTGGAGCAAGAGAGCAGCTGAGTGAATCTTCTCTGAATTGCTTTCAATGCTAGTATATCGTTCCTTAAGTAAGGAGACCAAAGCTGTACACAGTATTCCAGGTGTGGTATCAGTAATGTTCTATACAGTTTTAACATGATTTGCCTATTTTATACTCCATCCCCCATGCAATAAAGGCCAACATACCAATTGCCTTCCTAATTGCATGTGGTACCTGCATGCTAACGTTTTGTGATTCATGTACAAGGACACCCAAATTACCACATATTCCAACACTGCAGTTTCTCTCCATTTCAGTAATATTCTGTTTTTCTATTCTTCCTGCCAAAGTGGACATCTTGACATTTTCCCACATTATACTCCATGTGCCAAATGTTTTGCCCACTTGCTTCACCTATGTATATCCCTTTGAAGACTCTTTGTATCCTCCTTACAAATTTCTTTCTTATCTATCCTTGTAACAATTATAATACAGTCAGTCCCGTCATCCAAGTCCTTAATATTGATCATAAACAGTTGAGGCCCCAGCACTGATCATTGTGACACTCCAGTAGTTACCGTTTGTCAACCTGAAAATTACCCATATGCACCAAATCTCTGTTTCCTGTTGTTTAGTCAATCCTTTGTCCATGCTAATAAATGATCCCCAAAACCATGAACTCTCATCTTGTGCCGTAACCTTTCATGGCAGATTATCAAATGCCTTTACAGTTCCCCTTTATGTTGTTTGGTACATCCTCAAAGAACTCTAATAAATTGGTCAAGTACTATTTCCTGACCACAAAACCCATGTTGGCTCTGTCTGATTGTACAATGATTTTCTGAATGTCATCTTAGTAATGATTTCTAGCATTTTCCCAATTCCACATTAGACTATTTGGCCCATAATTCCCTGTTTCTGTCTCCCTCCTTTCTCAAGTAGTGGTGTTACATTTGCAATTTTCCAATCTGCTGTGACCTTAATAGAATGGAGGGAAGTTTGAAAGATTGCAACCAATGCATCTACTATGTCTGCAGCCACATCCTTTAAGACCCTAGGATGCACGCCACCAGACCTGGAGGACTTGTCGGCCCTTAGTCCCATTAGTTTCCCTAGTACTTTTTCTCTAGTAATTGTTTTAAGTTCCCCTCTCACTTTTGCCCCTGCTTTTCTCCTATTATTGAAAATTTTTGTGTCTTCTACTGAGAAAGCAGATGAGACAGATACAGAATACTTAAAGTCTCTGTCATTTTGTTGTTTCCCATTATTAATTCCCAGTCTCGCCCTCTAAGGAATCAATATTTATTGTCATTGCTCTTTTCCTTTTTATACACTTGAAACTTTTACAGTCTGTTTTTATATTTATTGCTAGCTTTTACTTTATTTTTAGTCATCCTTTGCTGGTTTCTAAAATTTTCCCAAGCTTTAGGTTATGACTAATCTTTACTCCATTGTGCATCTTTCAATTTGTTAGTTTCCATTGTTAACTATGGATGGTACATCCTTCTCACATAGTCTTTCTTTCTCAGTGGAATATATTTTTGTTATGCAAATTCTCCTTAAATGTCTGTCATTGCTTCTCTACCATCTTGCCTTTTAGTTTTTAGTCCGGTTTAGCCAACTCTGTCTTCATACCCTGGTAATTGTCTTTATTTAAGTTTAAGATCCTAGTTGCAGACCCATATTTCTCACCTTCAAACTGAATGTGAAATCCTATCATGTTATGATCACTCTTGCCGAGAGGATCCTTTACTATGAAATAATTTATTAAGCCTTTCTTATTACATATTAACAGGTCTAAAGTAACCTGTCCTCAGTTTTGTTCCAGAACACATTGTTCTAAGAAATTCCTGAGTCACTCTATGATGTCATCCACCAGACTACCTTTGTCAATTTGATTTGTTCAATCGTCATGAAGATTAAAATCGGCCATGATTATTGCAGTACCTTCCTTACAAGCTCTATTATTTCTTGATTTATACTCTACCTTACTGTTCAGCTACCATCCATATGTCTGTAAACTATTCCCACCAGCAAATTCTTTGTTTTGCTATTCCATTCTCCATCCAAATTGATTCTATATTTTAATCCTCTGAAACAAGATCATTTCTCACCATTGTACTGATTTCATCCCTGATTAACAGAGGTGCCTACCTCCTTTTCATACTATCCTTCCAAAATATCAAATACCTTTGAATATTCAGGTTCCAGCTGTGGTCACTTTGCAGCCATATAGGTAATGACTATCAACCACACATATATTTATAATTGCGCTATTAGTTCATCGTTTTACAAATAAATGCAATTAGATTAAGAGTCTCTAATTCTGTCTTTTTGCCACATTTACCTATTCTGACCTTATTTGTTGGTGCACTCTTACATTTGTATGGGCTATTCCTTTCTGTCACACTTTGGCTACCCTGCCTTGTATTATTGCCTCTCTTTAACTTTCCAAATCTCTCGCGTGAATCCTCTCCCAACTGTTTAAACAGTTTACTGGGAGGCATGATGGCACAGTGGTTAGCCCTGTTACCTCACAGCGCCAGGGACCCGAGTTTGATTCCTGACTTGGGTCACTGTCTGTGCAGAGTCTGCATGTTCTCCCCATGTAAGCATGGGTTTCCTCTGGGTGATCTGGTTTCCTCCCATAGTCCGAAAGACGTGCTGGTTAGGTGCATTGGCCATGTTAAATTCTCCCTCAGTGTATCCGAACAGGCAGCGGAGTGTGGTGACTAGGGGGTTTTCACAGTAACTTCATTGCAGTGTTAATGTAAGCCTACTTGTGACACTAATAAATATACTTGTAAACTTTAAAACCCTATCTATAGCCCTAGTTATTTGTCAGTACATGGGTGCCAGTGTGGTAAGGTGCAGGCCATCCCAACATCTCCTTTCCAAGTATTGGTGTCAGTGTCCCATGCATTGAAAGCCATGATTCCGTACTAGTCTTTGAGCCATGCGTTCAACTCCCTGGTCTTATTTGCCCTATGCCAATTTATTCATAATCCAGATATTATTGCCTTTGTGGTTCGGCTTTTTAATGTTGGTCTATATTTCACTGTCAATGTGTTGCCTTCCACAACCTTTTATCACCAATGCAATAATTAATTATGACATGATATTGATGGTAACCTACATGTTTCTCTAAATAATATTTGATTACCTTGCTCTGCCATGCATGTGGATTAGCACTCAGCTGTAAGATTTCTGATCTACTTAGCTCAGAAGGTAAAACTAATTCACTAGGCCTGTCTTAAAACGTAATCCTATTGTGGAAGGTTCAGCATAAAACCATCATACACTGTGATACAATATTGCCGTGTTTCCATAGTAACAGCAATTCTGTGGAATTCCTCGGCGTGTGACCGATTGTTCACCAATATGGACAAAGCAGAATTGCCACCAGACATGTTTTTGGAAAATTACTTTGTTTATTTCTGACGTGAGGAATGAATAAATTGTGTAATTAAAGGACAGCAATTTGGAGAACTGGTTTCCGTAATAGGACTTTCCTCCATAAACCTACCTAGAAGACTGACATCAGAAGGAACACATTTATTAATTAAATTCAAGCAACCAATAGCCTTAAAAACTGCACAGTAAATAAAATATGTTCCTGATGGGCAAATTGTATTGCAGTCATAAAATATCTTCCTGTTTCTCATCAAAATACATTGGCTCATTCAACAATTTATATACATTTATATCTAATATGTTATAAATCTTGGACTGTGAACATTTCCTATTTACAAAGTCCCACTGATGTCATGTTTCTGTTGCATTTTTGAGTTGATTTTTTTCCATTAATAATTCCTCTGTTCCCCTTTAAATCAGAATTTCTATGTACATTAACATTGTGTTTACAAGTCCTACTAATGTTAGGGTCATAACCCAGCGCTGGAACCTCCAGTGAAGACACAACCTGTTACTGCTTCCCAAATGATGATAACTTCTGCTATTTCCGGGTAAGTACTAAAATGAAATCAAACTATTTTTTATCCAGATCTTCTTAATTCAGTCTGAAGAACTTAGGAAGGACGAACATTTATTGAGAGTTGAGATTCTAAATTCTAACCCCTTTTGGGCCAGAGAGATGCTAACAGAAAGGTTCAGCCGAACAAGTCTTTCCTTGTTTGACTTTTTAAAGCACAATTTGAAGATTGAAAGCAAACAAGCCTCCTTGAAGGAAATATGGTTGGAGGGGATGAAGGAAAACGAGTTGAGAACAAGGGAACCACCAGACCTTTCTCACCTGCCTTTGATGAGGATTGAGTGGAGGAATGGATTGAGAGGTAAGGCTGAGGTAGATGACGATTGAGCAGAGGGGGAGGAGGATGCAAGAATAAAGCATGTAGTTGAAGTGGTGTTGGACTAATGAGTGGTAGAAGCAAGGTGAAAGGATTGGAATGATTGGAGGAACCGCAGATCACATTTCCACCAGTAACACCAAACCTAATTGCAATATATCCTTTAATCACCATGGCATCCATTATCCCCACCCAAAAACTGACAACATAAGAAAAATACAAATTGATGCAAAAATGAAAGCTATGGAGAGAAAAAGAAAAGAAAACCAGAGTAGAGCTGAGACATTAAAATAGCAACACAAGGCAGCAAAGATAGATAAGTCCGAGACCACATTATCACTATTGACTAGTGGACCGCTTCCATTTTAAATTCCTACATCTATGTTTATAATGGAAGCTATACCTATAGAAATATTATGCTGCAATTACTATTTTCCTGCTACTGGTGGTACTGTTGCACCTCAGTTTTAAATCTCCCAATTTCTAATATAAACTTGGACTGCATGCTGTGAACTTGGAATAGTCATAAGTTAAAGCAACCATACCAAATTACTCAGAGGTTGTGATTTATAATAGTGAGATTATGAAATCCCATCAATCCAATTTGCTGGCTATTGAAACCAACACAAAATTCTTTCCTTTTCTTGGAGCCCAATTTATCTTGGAGTTATAAAATTATAGTTGTTGTGTATTATTAACCCAGTCAAAAATGTCAGCAACATATAGTGGTTGTAGATCGGACTCTTGGAATGCTTTTTATTTCCTATTCAAATATAAATCAGCATCTCTGAAAATGTGCTGCGTCCCTTACGATTTGATAAATATATCTGGGCATTTCTGTCCATCCGTACAATAGGAAAGGTCAGATTTAGTCATTACTTCTGACAGCAGTAAATGTGTACTTCTTATAATGATCCTAAATAGTGGAAAATACTGACCATCAAACTTGATTTGTTCCGGCTCAAACCATAAATCTCACATATTTATATTTTAACATATAACAGTGAAATTTTAAGTCCACCCAGCATTTTATACTATTCACATCACAGAACATACATTAGATCTCACTTCTCACCATTCATAGAATCGTAGAAACCCTACAGTGCAGAAGGAGGCCATTTGACCCATTAAGTGTGCACCGACAACTATCTCACCCAGGCCCTATCCATGAAAACTCTCACATTTACCCTGCTAATTCTTTTGAACAACCTTTTGAAGTGAAGGAATCTCAAAATTAATCTCTTGCCAGATACCTCGTTAGGAAATGTTGCAAGAAATATAGTCGAACAGTGGTGAACTTTTTACTGGTTCGAATTTTGCTTAAGGACTAATCTGGACCAGTGTCCACTTTAACTCCTATGAGGCAGGAACAATTCTTTGATTCAGGCACTCATCATTAATTACAAAGTGATGGGGAGTCATTTTTGTGAAATTAGCAACAAGCTAATGGGGTGCTCCAATAAGCAGAAACACATTCTGCCTGATATTAAATGCATGTTGCTCATAAAGCTGTATACACTCTTGAGGGATACTATTTGTTACTGGATGTAAGGTTTCATACTGTTAATTCTTTGCCTTCAATGAGACACCATTATGTTAAAAAAGGGGCAATAGTTAAGACACTTTCCAATAAAAGCAATAATTGAAAACTCAGTCCAAAACCAATGTACTTTTCAAAATATGGGGAATGATATCAGCACGAGAGTCTGCTGTTGTCACTTTAGAATTAACTAATCTTCTAGATCAAAGGCCATTCTTTGAAATGTGAAAGAAGCAGTTATCTTTTCTAAACCTTCCTGTGTTAAGTACGCATGGATTTCGTGCATAATTTAGATAAATGAAACCTGTTTCTCAAACGCCCTTAAAGATAAATATTGTCAACCTTCTCCATGAGGTTTGGCTCATATAGAGAGTGTACTTTGAGTAAGCAGGAGATTTAAGGACTAAATTTAAGTCCATATTAAAAGCTTGGTTAAATTCCCAATTCGTTGCAAGCCAATCTGCTTATACCGACGCATCTATGTGTTTCAGCAACTTTGATACATCCTATTCTCTTCAGAAGAGAACAGGAGAGACGATGAATGAATACTTTTCTTCAGTGCTCACCAAGGAGAGGGGCCATGTTTTTGAGGATGAGTGTGTGATACAGGCTGATGGGCTGAAGGAGGTAGATGTTCTGAGGGAAGATGTATTAGCAATTTTGAAAAATCTGAGGTTCGATAAGTCCCCTGGGCCAGATGGGATATATCCTGGGATTCTTTGGGAGGCAAGGGATGAGATTGCAGAGCCTTTGGCTTTGATCTTTGGGTCCTCACTGTCCATGGGGATAGTACCAGAGGACTGGAGAGTGGTGAATGTTGTTCCTCTGTTCAGAAAGGAAATAGGAATGACTGGCAATTATAGGCCGGTTAGTCATACTTCGGTGGTCGGTAAGTTGATGGAAAAAAGGTCCTGAGGGATAGGATTTATGACCATTTGGAAAGATGCAGCTTAATCCGGGATAGTCAACATGGATTCGTGAAGGGTAAGTCTTGCCTCACAAATTTGATTGAATTCTTTGAGGAGGTAACGAGGTGTGTAGATGAAGATAGAGCAGTTGTTGTCGTATACATGGATTTTAGTAAGGCGTTTGATAAGGTTCCCCATGGTCGGCTCATGAAGAAAGTAAGGAGGTGTGGGATAGAGGGAGATTTGGCTGATTAGATAAGTAACTGGCTATCTCATAGAAGGCAGAGGGTGGTGGTGGATGGAAAATTTTCAGACTGGAGACCAGTTACCACAGGGATCAGTGTTGGGTCCTCTGCTATTTGTGATTTTTATCAATGACTTGGAGGAGGGGGCTGAAGGGTGGGTCAGTAAATTTGCTGAT
Source organism: Mustelus asterias (assembly GCF_964213995.1). Taxonomy (NCBI): domain Eukaryota; kingdom Metazoa; phylum Chordata; class Chondrichthyes; order Carcharhiniformes; family Triakidae; genus Mustelus; species Mustelus asterias. Next base: position 46,261,318 of record NC_135811.1, on the reverse strand, counting down.
GACACCAAGATTGGTGGAGTAGTGGATGAGGTGGACGGCCGTTGTAGGCTGCAAAGAGACATCGATAGGATGCAGAGCTGGGCCGAAAAATGGCAGATGGAGTTTAACCCTGATAAGTGCGAGGTGATTCATTTTGGTAGGACAAATTTGAACGCGGATTACAGGGTCAAAGGCAGGGTTCTGAGGAATGTGGAGGAACAGAGAGATCTTGGGGTTCATATCCACAGATCTCTGAAGCTTGCCACTCAAGTGGATAGAGCCATGAAGAAGGCCTATAGTGTGTTAGCGTTTATTAACAGGGGGTTTGAGTTTAAGAGCCATGGGGTTATGCTGCAACTGTACAGGACTTTGGTGAGACCACATTTGGAATATTGTGTGCAGTTCTGGTCACCTCACTATAAGAAGGATGTGGAAGTATTGGAGAGAGTGCAAAGGAGATTTACCAGGATGCTGCCTCGTTTGGAGGGTAGGTCTTATGAGGAAAGGTTGAGGGAGCTAGGGCTTTTCTCTTTAGAGCGGAGGAGGATGAGAGGCGACTAAATAGAGGTTTATAAAATGTTGAGGGGGATAGATAGAGTGGACGTTCAGAGACTATTTCCTCGGGTGGATGTAGCTATTACTAGGGGGCATAACTATAAGGTTCATGGTGGGAGATACAGGAAGGATGTCCGAGGAAGGTTCTTTACTCAGAGTGGTTGGGTTGTGGAATAGACTACCTGCTTTGATAGTGGAGTCGGACACTTTAGGAACTTTCAAGAGGTTGTTGGATAGGCACATGGAGCACATTAGAATGATGGGGAGTGGGAGAGCTTGATCTTGGTTTCGGACAAAGCTCGGCACAGCATCGAGGGCCGAAGGACCTGTACTGTGCTGTACTGTTCTATGTTCTATGTATTCCTGTGTTGTACAGATTTTCAAATTTCCGATATGTCAGTGGCAGTCCTAAGAGAGTCTTCAAATCAGAGCGATGAAGCCAATGCTATTTTAATCTGACACAACAAGACTCCTTCATCATTACTTTGAGTGATGGACAATAGACTTTCCCAATTTTGCTATGTGAATGTATGCCTGATTTTATGTTCCTGTTAAAAATCTGGGCAATGCTCACCCCTGGCTGAGTGGACCCAAGTCTGGGATAGGCTACAATCTAAGGTCAGTATAATATGCCTGAGCTCCTACAAGTGAAGCTTCCACAGGAAATTATACCAAAAGTTAAATTGCTGCCAATCTCAAAATGTGGCCAGCCAGAAGTATCTAAAAGTAAGTTAACAGCCCTGCCCATTTTGGAACTATCAATGTGGACAAAGAAACCCATTCAACTACAACAGATTAATCAGTAAGGGAATTAAGGTTTATGGAGATAACGCAGGGAAGTGGAGTTAAGGATCAGTTACGGTCTTATTGAATCTCAGAGCAGACTAGATAGACCAAATGGCCTACTTCTGCTTCTGTATCTTACGGTCGAACAATTTGCATTTACATAGCGTCTTTAACATAAAAATGTCCCAAAGAAATGTAAGGGGAAAAATTAACACTGAGAGGGGTGATCAAGAGTTTGGTCATAGGTGACCTAGGAGGGTCTAAATGGGAGGTGGTGAGGTGGAAAGATTTCGGGATGAAATGCTGGGGAAAAATCCAAGGAAAGTATTGTCACCAATGGTAGGGTGAAGAGAAGGAGTGAGGCAGGGAATGCACAAGATGCCAGAGTCAGGGAAACAGCGGTTCAGGGTGATGGGTTGTAGCAGGGTAAATGTAACAGAGATGGGTTGTGGTGAACTCGTGAAAGGATGTAACGCATGGCAATTTTAGTTTGGTGACCTCAGAGTTAATATAGGTCAGTGAGCGCAGGGGTAAGCGGGATTTGTTGTGAGACAGGATACTGGCAACAGAGTTGGGGATTTTATGGAGGATGGAAGGGGCAATCAGATAACCATTGCCAGTGTTGAGACTAGAGGTGACATAGTAAAGGTGAAAGTTTCAGTGGCAAATGGGCTGAGGTGGGGGTGGTCGCTGTTAGAGGTCAGAGAAAGCAATCTGTGTGACAGAGAGGACATGAAGCTGGAAGCTCAACTGAGTCAGAGAAAATACAGGAGTTTTAAACAGTCTGAGACAATAGATGGGGAGGGGAGTGGAACCAGTGGTGATGGTACAAAGTCTACTGTGGGTCAAGAATGATGAATTAAGTTTCCCTAGTGTTTGCCAATAACTGGAGGAAATTGTTGCTTATCCAAGGTTGTTATGCTGTTCAAGCAGCCTGCCAGCCCAGAGCCAGTGGAGTGGTCGAGAAGTTGTGGATCGGTCGACCTGAACATCATCAGCATAAGTCAATGATAGATCCATCAATTACTGCAACAAGGTAGGTGAGGACGGAAGAAACCTAGAATGGAGTGTTAGGAAATTCCCAAGGCGATAATGCAGATGTGGAGAGAAGCATTATTAGTCGATAATGTTATGATATGTTTGGATAGGACGGACTGAAACCAGCAAGTGCAACTCCAACAAGATAGACACCTTGCAGTGATCAAGGTCTGGATGCCTGTGTGCAGCAAAGGAGACACTAAGTCAAAACAGACGTATTAACAAGGCCTTTCCCCAAATTCCATATTCATAATCTTTAAACATCCACATTTCACATAATCTTAAGTGTTTCTGGCACTAATTTCTGCTGTTTTCATAAGGGCGCACAATTTAGTATATTTTAGATTGTCTAGAAATGTACTGTGGACATGTCCTCTACATGATGTGACGACATGTGAAGAGGGAGTGACGTGCGGTGTATTTTGGAGAAATTCAATGGTCCCAAGATCGGGAGTGAGCAGCTCCTACACCATTATTTTTTGTGTAAATTGCTGCAATGTTTTACCAATAAATGAATACTTGCACCTTGAAAAAGCAGCATGTCTGGTAATCAGAATTTCCTGTCTAGTATTTTTGGTAATCAACTCCTTGTAAGTTTCAAGTAAAGTAGACCTATTGCCTGCCTTAATCTGCTTAAAATCATTCCGTAAGAAGCCTAACAACACCAGGTTAAAGACCAACAGGTTTATTTGGTAGCAAAAGCCACTAGCTTTCGGAACAGGCTGTCCCTTTATCAGGTGGGTGAGTGGGAACTCCCACCCACCTGACAAAGGGACAGCCTGTTCCGAAAGCTAGTGGCTTTTGCTACCTAATAAACCTGTTGGACTTTAACCTGGTGTTGTTACACTTCTTACTGTGTTTACCCCAGTTCAACGCCGGCATCTCCACATCATGAAAATCATTCCGTGCAGGGTTCTTAAAATTGTACCCGTTATGCTCAAATTGAAACTCTCTTTATCTATTTGTCTTTTAACTGGCAGCTGGCCATCTATTGTAAATTAACTTTAGGTGCCTTCACCATACTAAATTCTCCCTCCGTGTACCCGAACAAGCGGCAGACTGTGGCGACTCGGGGATTTTCACAGTAACTTCATTGCAGTGATAATGTAAGCCCACTTGTGACACCTAACAAATAAACTTTAACTTTATTTTGGGCAATCATTTTTGCATTTCCACAACACACGAGTTGCGTCCAAAAAGATAGGAGTTAATAAATGTCTTCAACCTGAGCAATTGGTGCAGAATACAGTTTTTGTAGACTGTGTGGTCATTAATATTGGCAACACAACTACTTTATTTACATTCACATCTTAGAGCTCTACTTGTATTTCTACAAATGTACCTTCATCTCAGCTGATAAAATCATACCTATGGTCACAAAATGGACAGTGCATCTTCTGCTCATATCATACCTCAGCTGCCCTTCTCCATTCTTTGTTGTAAGTAAAAGCACATTATTTACTGAACAGGTCAGTGTCTAAGTATACATAGAGTAAATGCCAACTTCAGAATATGTTTTAAAGAAAATACATCTGTTCTTATACTAAAATGATGTGGAGATGCCGGCGTTGGACTGGAGTAAGCACAGTAAGAAGTCTCACAACACCAGGTTAAAGTCCAACAGGTTTATTTGGTAGCAAATACCATAAGCTTTCGGAGCAATGCTCCTTCGTCAGATGGAGTGGTCTCTGTTCTCAAACAGGGCACAGACACAGAAATCAAATTACAGAATACTGATTAGAATGCAAATCTCTACAGCCAGCCAGGTCTTAAATGCACAGACAATGTGGGTGGAGGGAGCATTCAACACAGGTTAAAGAGATGTGTATTGTCTCCAGACAGTACAGCTTGTGAAATTGTGCAAGTCCAGGAGTCAAGCTGTGGGGGTTACTGATAATGTGACATAAATCCAACATCCCGGTTTATTCGTGCCGGATCATCAACACGGATGCCATCATCTCACGTGAGAACACCATCTACCAGGTACATGGTACCTACTCTTGCAACTCGGCCAACGTTGTCTACCTGATACGCTGCAAGAAAGGATGTCCCGAGGCATGGTACATTGGGGAAACCATGTAGACGCTACGACAACGGATGAATGAACACCGCTCGACAATCACCAGGCAAGACTGTTCTCTTCCTGTGGGGGAGCACTTCAGCGGTCACGGGCATTCAGCCTTGGATCTTCAGGTAAGCGTTCTCCAAGGCGGCCTTCACGACACACGACAGCGCAGAGTCACTGAGCAGAAACTGATAGCCAAGTTTCGCACACATGAGGACGGTCTAAACCGGGATGTTGGATTTATGTCACATTATCAGTAACCCCCACAGCTTGACTCCTGGACTTGCACAATTTCACAAGCTGTACTGTCTGGAGACAATACACATCTCTTTAACCTGTGTTGAATGCTCCCTCCACCCACATTGTCTGTGCATTTAAGACCTGGCTGGCTGTAGAGATTTGCATTCTAATCAGTATTCTGTAATTTGATTTCTGTGTCTGTGCCCTGTTTGAGAACAGAGACCACTCCATCTGACGAAGGAGCATTGCTCCGAAAGCTTATGGTATTTGCTACCAAATAAACCTGTTGGACTTTAACCTGGTGTTGTGAGACTTCTTACTGTGCTTATACTAAAACACAGTAAGAAGTTTAACAACACCAGGTTAAAGTCCAACAGGTTTATTTGGTAGCAAAAGCCACACAAGCTTTCGAGGCTCTGAGCCCCTTCTTCAGGTGAGTGGGAATTCTGTTCACAAACAGAACTTATAAGACACAGACTCAATTTACATGAATAATGGTTGGAATGCGAATACTTACAACTAATCCAGTCTTTAAGAAACAAAACAATGGGAGTGGAGAGAGCATCAAGACAGGCTAAAAAGATGTGTATTGTCTCCAGACAAGACAGCCAGTGAAACTCTGCAGGTCCACGCAACTGTGGGAGTTACAAATAGTGTGACATAAATTCTGATTCTAGGATCGCATGATAAAGACTCAGGAGGAAAAAAGCAGAAATATTTATGTGAAATAGTGTGACATAAACCCAATATCCCGGTTGAGGCCGTCCTTGTGTGTGCGGAACCTGGCTATCAGTTTCTGCTCCGCGACTCTGCGCTGTCGTGTGTCGCGAAGGCCGCCTTGGAGAACGCTTACCCGAATATCAGAGGCCGAATGCCCGTGACCGCTGAAGTGCTCCCCAACAGGAAGAGAACAGTCTTGCCTGGTGATTGTCGAGCGGTGTTCATTCATCCGTTGTCGCAGCGTCTGCATAGTTTCCCCAATGTACCATGCCTCGGGACATCCTTTCTTGCAGCGTATCAGGTAGACAACATTGGCCGAGTTGCAAGAGTATGTACCGTGTACCTGGTGGATGGTGTTCTCACGTGAGATGATGGCATCTGTGTCGATGATCCGGCACGTCTTGCAGAGGTTGCTGTGGCAGGGTTGTGTGGTGTCTTGGTCACTGTTCTCCTGAAGGCTGGGTAGTTTGCTGCGGACAATGGTCTGTTTGAGGTTGTGCGGTTGTTTGAAGGCAAGAAGTGGGGGTGTGGGGATGGCCTTGGCGAGATGTTCGTCTTCATCAATGACATGTTGAAGGCTCCGGAGGAGATGCCGTAGCTTCTCCGCTCCGGGGAAGTACTGGACAACGAAGGGTACTCTGTCCACTGTGTCCCGTGTTTGTCTTCTGAGGAGGTCGGTGCGGTTTTTCGCTGTGGCGCGTTGGAACTGTTGATCAATGAGTCTAGCGCCATATCCTGTTCTTATGAGGGCATCTTTCAGCGTCTGGAGGTGTCTGTTGCGATCCTCCTCATCCGAGCAGATCCTGTGTATACGGAGGGCTTGTCCGTAGGGGATGGCTTCTTTAACGTGTTTAGGGTGGAAGCTGGAGAAGTGGAGCATCGTGAGGTTATCCGTGGGCTTGCGGTACAGTGAGGTGCTGAGGTGACCGTCCTTAATGGAGATGCGCGTGTCCAAGAAACACCTTATACTAAAATGCAGAGTTGTTTTGAATGGAGAGTTTGGTGATCATTAGCGAATTGGTTCCAATAACAGAAAACTGGTGTAATTAAAGAGGAAAGTGCAGATAAAAATCTCTGAAACTAGCATATCTTTTTGAAAGACAGTGCCCAACAGATGTTTGGATTATGCCTGAAATATAGAGGATTTTATATCTATCGTGTTCAGAAAATGCTGACAAACAATGGTTGGTTTTGAAATATTTGCTTTATGATTTTTAAACTTTGTCATGGATTGTTGTTCTATGTGGAATTCAAAGTCTAATGATGACCGTGAAACCATTGCCGATGGTCATAAAATCCCACCTGGTTCACTAATGTCCTTTAGGGAAGGAAATCTGTGTCCTTATCTGGTCTGGCCTACATGTGACTCCAGATCCACAGCAATGTGGTTGACTATTAACTGCCCTTCTGAAATGGCCTAGCAAGCCAGTCAGTTCAAGGGCAAGTAGGGATGGGCAATAAATGCTGGCCAGCCAGCGATATCCACATCCCATAAATGAATAATTAAACAAAAGAGTAATTGTCTGGCAGCAGTTTTATATCGGGACAAGGGTGGACGATTCAGTCCCTCGAGCTTGTTCCACCATTCCATCAGGTCATTTCTGATTTGTATCTCAACTCCATTTAACATCCTTGCATCCCTTTTCCTTGATATTATTAAGAAACAAATGTCTATTTTCTCAATTGTGAAAATTTCAATTCTCAGCATCGATAGGTTTTTAGTGGAGAGTGTTCCAGATTTTTACTTCCCTTTGTGTGAAAAGTGCTTCCTATTTTCACTCCTAAACGGCCTAGCTCGAATTTTAAGGCAATAGATATTCTCTTCTTCTGGCTTCCACTACCAGAGAAAATACAAATCAAATTTTTGGAACATGGCCTCATAATTTAGCCCTTTAAGCTCTGGCGTACCCACTCCAATCTCGATAAATAAATATTTGCTGAGGTGCCCAGAATTGAAGAGTTCTTCTGTCTGACCAAGTTTCTACACGACTGAAGCAAAATATCATCCCCTTTAGTTAACTTAGAAACATAGAAAATAGGAGCAAGAGTCGGCCATTTGGCCCCTCGGCACTATCCCACCATTCAGCATGACCATGGGTTATCGTCTATCTCAATGCCATACTCCAGCACTCTTCCCATATCCTTTGACATCTTTAGAATCTAGTGATACCTTTAGAGTTTACTGAATTTCTTGAGAGAAAAGCCAATATTTCATTCGACTTGTTGTACCTGGCTCCGAAACTTTAATGATTTCTGTACATGGAACTAAGTAGGTGTGTTCTTCCACAGTTCCCAGTCTCTCGCCGTGAAGAAAATATTCCAGTTTAATTTTCCTGGATTCAAACCTCTCACCTCCCCACACTGAACTCCATCTGACGTTGTTTTACAACTTCCTTAATTCGTCGAAGTCGCTTTGCAATGTCCTGCTTCCGTTCTGCACAATTTATTGTCCCTTTTAATCTAATTCATTGGCAAACATGGATTTACAGATCACTTTGGAACATTATTTATCATACCCAGCCAATCAAAATTCTCCTCTTTGTCTTCTACCTACAATTACCAAGTCCATGCACAAAGTTATCTCTAATTGTAGAGTTTTTGCTACTAATCTGTGTGTGGAACCTTATTAAAAGACTTCTGGAAATCTATCTGGACAACATCTGTAGACACTCCCCTGTCCCCCATGTTAGTGATCACTAAAACTTCAGCTAGCACCACCAGACATGACTACCTTTCACCAACCCAATCATGCTGACTCAGATCAGCTCATACTTAGGGTAGTATGGTAACACAGTGGTTAGCACTGCTGTCTCATAGCGCCAAGGATCTGGGTTCAATTCGACCTCGGGTCACAGTCTGTGTGGAGTTTGCACATTCTTCCCGTGTCGGTGTGGGTTTTCTCCAGGTGCTCTGGTTTCCTCCCACAGTCCAAAGATGTGTGGGTTAAGTTGATTGGCCATGCTAAATTGACCCTAGTGTTAGGGGACTATCATGGTAAATATGTGAGGTTACGGGAGTAGGTCCCGACTGGGAATGTGGTCAGTGCAGACTCGATGGGCCAAATGGCCTCCTTCACTGTAGTGATTCTATAATTCTGGAAAGGGTAAAAATAGATAAGTCCCCTGGGCCGGATGGGATTTATCCTAGGATTCTCTGGGAGGCTAGAGAAGAGATTGCAGAGCCTTTGGCTTTGATCTTTGGGTCGTCATTGTCTACTGGAACAGTGCCAGAAGACTGAAGGATAGCAAATGTTGTCCCCTTGTTCAAAAAGGGGAGTAGGGACAACCCTGGTAATTATAGATCGGTGAGCCTTACTTCTGTTGTGGGCAAAGTATTGGAAAGGATTATAAGAGAGAGGATTTATAATCACCTGGAAAGGAATAATTTGATTAGGGATAGTCAGCACAGTTTTGTGAAGGGTAGGTTGTGCCTCACAAACCTTATTGAGTTCTTTGAGAAGGTGACCAAAGAGGTGGATGAGGGTAAAGCGGTTGATGTGGTGTATATGGATTTCAGCAAAGCGTTTGATAAGGTTCCCCATGGTAAGCTTTTGCAGAAAATACGGACACATGGGATTGAGGGTGATTTAGTGGTTTGGATCAGGAATTGGCTCGCTGGAAGAAAACAGAGGTGGTTGATGGGAAATATTCATCCTGGAGTTCTGTTACTAGTGGTGTACCGCAAGGATCTGTTTTGGGGCCACTGCTGTTTGTCATTTTTATTAATGACCTGGATGAGGGCGTAGAAGGATGGATTAGTAAATTTGCGGATGACACTAAAGTCGGTGGAGTTGTAGACAGTGCGGAGGGAAGTGGTAGGTTACAGAGGGACATAGATAAGCTGCAGAGCTGGGCTGAGAGGTGGTAAATGGAGTTTAATGCGGAAAAGTGTGAGGTGATTCACTTTGGAAGGAGTAACAGGAATACAGAGTACTGGGCTAATGGTAAGATACTTGATACTTGGATGAACAGAGGGATCTGGGTGTCCATGTGCATAGATCCCTGAAAGTTGGCACCCAGATTGATAGGGTTGTTACGGTGTGTTAGCTTTTATTGGTAGAGGGATTGAGTTTCGGAGCCAGGAGGTCATGTTGTAACTGTACAAAACTCTGGTGCGGCCGCACTTGGAGTATTGCGTACAGTTCTGGTCGCCGCATTATAGGAAAGATGTGGAAGTGTTGGAAAGGGTGCAGAGGAGATTTATCAGGATGTTGCCTGGTATGGTGGGAAAATCGTATGAGGAAAGGCTGAGGGGCTTGAGGTTGTCTTCGTTAGAGAGAAGGTGGTTAAGAGGTGACTTAATAGAGGCATACAAGATGATCAGAGGATTAGATAGGGTGGATCGTGAGAGCCTTTTTCCTCGGATGGTGATGGCTAACACTAGGGGACATAGCTTTAAATTGAGGGGTGATAGAGAAAGGACAGATGTTAAGGTAGGTTCTTTACTCAGAGTAGTAAGGGCGTGGAATGCCCTGCCTGCAGCAGTAGTGGACTCATCAACATTAAGAGCATTCAAATGGTTATTGGATAAACATATGGATGATATTGGGATAGTGTAGGTTAGATGGGCTTTAGATTGGTTTCACTGGTCGGCGCAACATCGAGGGCCAAAGGGCCTGTACTGCGCTGTTATGTTCTATGTTCTATAATGACTTTTCCAAGGCCAGAACTTTCCGGTTGTTCACGCCGGTGGGATCTTCAGTTCTGCTGACACCATGCCCTCACCATGGGTTTCCCAGTGGCGAGGGATGCATTCAGCAGGAAACACCCCCATCATTGACAAAAGTAGGACCAGAAGATCCCACCGCCAGCCAATGGCAGGCCGCCTCCGACACCACAAAACACAGGGCGGGTTGCATGGGAAATCCTCCCCCAAGTGTTGTTTTTAATACCCTGGGGTAAACACCATCAGATCTTGGAGGTTGAAGCTTGATTATTTTGTCTGTGACCATTTTTAAAACCTTCAGTCCAATAAGCTCCTCTTTACTTACTCTTAGGTCCCTTTATACATTTTGTAGTGAACATTGAGTGCTCTCCAGTCAAAGATAGAAGACCAAGTCAGGATACAGAACAAAGCTTTCTAACCCAGCAGTGCGCCTTAGTCCTAACTTCATAAGCTGCTGCTTCAGTTTGACATCAACATTTCCTACTTTCCATTCTTAACAGCCAGTCTGTCAATTTAACATATTAAATTCGTTTTAAAGCAAAGCCCAATCTCTGAAATTCATAACTTTTCATTTATAATGCAACTGATGCACTTTAGAAGAAGAAACAAATGAGGGAGTACTTAATGCATGGCAGCACACTGGGAAGCTCAGAGGAACAGTGGGGTAATTATTCACAGATCCCTCAAGTCGGCAGAGCAGGTGAATAGGGTAGTTAAGAAGGCCAATGGGACATTTGCTTTCATCAGTCGTGGTACAGGGTATAAGAGCAAGGAGGTAATGTTGGCACGGATAGCACAGTGGTTAGCACTGCTGCCTCACAGCGCCAGGGACCCGGGTTCAATTCCCAGCTTGGGTCGCTGTCAGTGTGGAGTCTGCGTGGGTTTCCTCCGGGTGCTCTGGTTTCCTCCCACAGACTGAAAGACGTGTTGGTTAGGTGCATTGGCCATTCTAAATTCTCCCTCCGTGTACCCAAACAGGTGCCGGAATGTGGCGACTAGGGGATTTTCATAGTAACTTCATTGCAGTGTTAATGTAAGTCCACTTGTGACACTAATAAATAAACTTGTAAAAGTATAGTTGTATAGAGCATTGGTTAGGCTGGAGTACTGTGTGCAATTCTGGTCACCTCATTATAGGAAGGATATGATAGCACTGGAGCAGATACAGAGGAATTCACCAGGATGTTGCCTGAGATGGAGCATTTGAGCTATAAGGAGAGACTGGATAGGTTTGCATTGTTTTCTTTAGAGCAGAGAAGACTGAGGGGGGACATGATTGTGATATATAAGATTGAGGGGTAGGGAGCAGCTGTTCCCCTTGGCTGAGGAGTCGATCACGAGGGGCATCGTTTTAGGGTAAGGAACAGGAGATTCAGAGGGGATTTGAGAAAATATGTTTTCACTCAGAGGGTGGTGGGAATCTGGAATGCGCTGTCTGGGAAGGTGGTGGAGGCCGGAAACCTTACAACCTTCAAAAAAATATTTGAATGATCACTTGAAGTATCATAACATTCAATGAGTGCAGGAAAATGGAATTAGCACGGCTTTAGTGGTAGTTCTTGTCAGTGCAGATTCGATGGGCTGAAGGGCCTTTTCTGTGCTGTACAATTCAATGACTCTGTGATAGAATATTGGATTTATCTGCAGCTTAAATCATAGCAAGTTTATGTCCCATTGCATTCCCATCATAACTAACATTTTGTATGTTATAAATGTTTAGATTTCATGGAAAAACAAACTGAATTATGGAATATATTCCCAAAATATTAATAAAAAATCCTGGGACCCAATGTAATAAAAAAAATGAACTTATTCTGTTATCTCGGAACAGATCTGTTGCTCTAAGGATTTTAGTCAGGGTTGGGTTTCTGTTATAAATTATTCTTTGCTTCCTTTGTGAGTGCCAGCTGGTGTGTTACAGTTCACTCAGGGAGTCCGACTTGTTGTGACATGTATTTTTAAATGTATGTTGTAGTCTGGGGCTATGGAAAGTGATGGTAGAGGCTGCGACATTCTTTCCATAGAATGGCTGACCAGGAACCTCCCTTGCTCTTATTGCCTTCATTGTGTGTGTCAGAAGGATTTACAGATTGATGCTTAACCTGTTAGGCTGTGTTATGAATGCATCTTCCTTATCCCATCGAGTCTTGGGATGGGATTAGAAACATAGAAACATAGAAAATAGAAACACAAGTGGTAAGGGCATGGAATGCCCTGCCTGCAGCAGTAGTGGACTCGTCAACATTAAGAGCATTCAAATGGTTATTGGATAAACATATGGATGATATTGGAATAGTGTAGATTAGAGGGGCTTTAGATTGGTTTCACTGGTCGGCGCAACATCGAGGATCGAAGGGCCTGTACTGCGCTGTAGTGTTCTATGTTCTAAGTAGTCCGTTTGGCTCTTTGAGACTGCTCCGACATTCATTTTGATCATGGCTGATCATCAAATTCAACGTCCTGATCCCGCCTTCCTCCCATATCTCTTGATCCCTTTAGCCCCAAGAGCTAAATCTAATTTCTTCTTGAAATCACACAACGTTTTGGCCTCAACTACATTCTGTGATAGTGAATTCCACGCGTTCACCACTCTGGGTGAAGAAATTTCTTCTCACCTCAGTCCTAAAAGGTTTACTCCTTAACCTCAAATTATGACCCCTAGTTTTGGACTCCTTCACCATCAGGAACATTCTTTCTGAATCTACCCTGTCTAACCCTGTTAGAATTTTATAAGTTTGTTCAAACCCACTCCATCTGCCTTAGAGGCAGGGACATTATCCACTGCGCAACAAGACCGCTATGCTTTGTAGGGTGTCATAACTGCATATTCAATGGCACTTAAATACATTTATCAACTAGGTGGAACCTAGTAACTAAAAAATGAATGCCTATCAACTGACAGAAATTAATAGATTCCAAGGGTTGAGGTGGTGAATGGAAAGTTTATTTTCTGATGTGAATAACTACGCCACATATAAGCAATGTGACACAATCAAATTAAAGTTTATTAATAATCGCATGACTGGAGTAGGATTGGCTTTTGATTACAGTGAAGTGATAGGTTGTTTGCTTTTTTCAGCTTTTTAGGAGGATGGTAGCAAGTAGTAATGTTACTGAACCAGTCATTCAGAGGCCTGGCCTCATGCTGTGAAGCATGAATTCAAATCCCAGCATGGTGGCTAAGGGAATTTAAACTCAATCAATGAATAAATCTGGGCTAGAATGCTAATCTCATTAACAATGATTATGAAACTGTTGGATCCTCACAAGAACCCAACTGGTTTTGTTAATGTTGCTCAGGGTGGGAAATTGGCCATCCTTACCCAGTTTTGCCTGTGCGTGACTCCACACCCATGTCAACGCCGCTAACTTTCAACTGCCCTCTGAAATGACGTAGCAAGCCATTGAGTTGTATCAAACTGCCGATGAGGAAAAGCACTGTGTACCCACACCACATGGTTCAAGGAGGCGGTTTATCACCACTTTCTAAAGGGCAATTAGGGATGGGCAATAAATGCTGGCCTTGCCTCACATCCCAAGGAAAAAACATTTTTTAAATTATTGCTTAAAAGTTTGTTGAACATGTACGAGTGATCCAATGTATCTTTTGGGGAGTCGTTGTTAGACAGTTTACAATATGCCTCAGAAGCGAGTCCGTTCGGAAAGTTGTTAAAATATTTCACATGTCCTAGATTTTCCTCCACGTTTCCCTTCATTTTCTTCGCTTTCACCTCCTACTTCTCCATTCGCTGCTGCAGGAAGATAAAGCGAGTCAGATCTCAGTTTTGTATCTATTGACTTGAAATACAGACTAGTTTTCAAAAGCTCAAAGTGAAAACATCCTGCTGCAATATGGACTACCTGATTAGAAAGGTCTCAAGAGACTTCTTCATTTCATTCTGGGGATGTGAGCATCGCATATATTGCCCATACCACCTTCTTCTTGAGAAACTGGTGGTGAGCCACCACTTTGAACTGTGTGGTTTAACCATGTGGTTTAGGTATACCCACTGTTCCAGGTTTTTGATACATTGACAGTGGAGCAATGGCAATGTCGTTGCAAGTCAGGATGGTGTGTGACTTGGAGAGAAACCTGAGAGTGTTCCAATATGTCAGCTGGATTTGGAGGTTGGGTGTGTAAAAGGTTCTGTCAAAGAAGAGCTTCTGCAGTACATCTTGTAGATGATACACACGGCAGCCTTTCTGTGCCGGTTGTGAAGGGAGTGATTGTTTAAGGTGGTGGATGTGGTGCCAATCAAGTGGGTTGTTTTGTCTTGGATGGTGTTGAGTTTCTTGTGCGTTCCTGGAGCTGCACCAGGGTAGGAAAATAGAGCCTATTATTTTCTTATATATTATTAGAATTATGTAGTTCAAAAGAATAGAGAACTGAAGACAGGAAGAGCAAGGGATTGTGGATTGCTACAGTTTTAGTGTTGCCAGACCATTTTAAGGGGTTTGGAGAAGGGAGTCTCTGGGCCATCAGAACTGTCGTGAGCCAAGTGAGAGAGGATTCAGAGATGTGCATCTTGTAGGTGTGAAATGTGTCTGAGGACTTTGGATTGAATACTGCACCTGGTGAATGCGACTTAAGGGCGGAAATGATACTTTTTGGGTTTCCAAGTATTACCCTGATAGTCTACGGCAAATTTATAATAAACCAACAAATATCCTCAATTTCCTCATTCCTCTGTTTAGAACAAAGTAAAGATAGGCCAACCTGGGTAAATTAATACAGGTTGCACCTACATAACGTGATTCTCATTGGAACTCAGCAAATTGACAAATGGAAGAGTCTCCTAACCCTTTTTGATGGCCATTTCTTCTTGTTCCTTTCTTTTCTCTTCAATCAGCTTCACCTTTGCATCATACTCATCAGCGCGTATTTTCCACTTGACTCGGTTGTTCTGGAGTCCCTCATACATTGGTGTGATTTCTTTGTGGAATCTTGAAAATTCCTGCAAAAGGCACCCAGCCATTAAATGTCAGTTTAAAGGTGATCTTGTAATGGTGTTAAAATATTAGCCGATATGTAAGTGTTATCAAGGTAACTAGAACAGGGTGAAAGCAAAGACCTGGCTCAAAAAGGACAGGTCCAGGTACTAAATATTGCTAGATATTTGATGTGATTTGATTTATTATCGTCACATGTATTATCATACAGTGAAAAGTATTGTTTTTTGCGCACTATACAGACAAAGCATACCGTTCATAGAGAAGGAAACGAGAGAGAATGTAGTGTTACAGTCATAGCTGGGGTGTAGGGAAAGATCAACTTAATATATGGTAGGTCCATTCAAAAGTCTGATGGCAGCAGGGAAGAAGCTGTTGGTACGTGTCCTCAGACTTTTGTATCTTTTTCCCGAACGGAAGAAGGTGCAAGAGAGTATGTCCGGAGTGCATGGGGTCCTTGATTATGTTGGCTGCTTTTCCAAGACAGCGGGAAATGTAGACAGAGGGCCCCATTTTTACCATCATGTTGCGCCCATTTTCGGGTGTGAAAACTTGGTAAAGTCGGGCATGAGGCGAGTAGCAAGATCCGTGCCCACCTCCACGTCAGTTCCCCCTTTACCAAGGCCCGAAACGGGCCCAACAGCCCTTTAAATACACTTGCATGCATTTAAATTGACTTAATGGGCTGCACGCCCAACTTTACCGGCACTTCCCCCTTCACCACCACGTTCGCCCATCCAGAAACAGCCCAGAACAGACATGGTCCATGCAAGTCCGATTTGAGCGCCTCATCAGTGAGGGTTAGTAAGTGCCGAGCGTCCGACGTCTCTCTGCTTGAGATTGGGGGGTGGGGCCTGCTGCCACTCTGCCTGTGATCAGTGGGGAGGGAAGGGGGGTCCACTGCCACTGTGCCTGAAATCAGTGGGGGGGAAAGGGGGGTAGTGGTGTGGGGGGGATAAGGCGGTCAGTAATGTTGTCGGGGTGGGGCAATGCCTGTGGGGGCCAGGGGGAGGCATTATCCGGCCCGGGAGGGATGTGGCAGAGGAGCAGCATTCTATCATTTTTTTTTTGCGCATGCGCAGTTGGAGGCGCCGATCGGAGCTGCAGGGTTTCGGATGCGTTAAGCCCCGCCCACAGTCTTCTGCAGGGCAATTCAGATGTTTTTGCAGGTAGAGTGCGTATGGGGGTGCCTGAGAACGGGTCTAAAAGTCGGATCTGAAACACTCCCAGGTTCAAGTCTGTCCAGCACTTAGAATCAAAATGGTAAAATAGGGCCCAGAGTCAATGGATGGGAGGCTGGTTTGAGTGATGGACTGCTCAGGAAAGGTAGCACAGGAAAGAAAGGAGGAAAAAGTGGCAATGTTGATCAAGGATAATATTACAGGAGAGAGGATGTCCCAGAGGAATCACGGACAGGATCTATTTAGCATTGAGGAATAATAGAGGTATCATTGGACACCATGTGCTTTCTACAGGCTATCAACTGGCTGGCAATATGTAGAGGAGCAAATTTGCAGAGAGGTTAGGAAGAGGTGGATAGACTACAGTGTAGTGATGTTGTGAGATTTTAATTATCCTAATTTAGACTGGGATAGTAGAGGCATAAATGCAGAGAAGGGGGAAGAGGTTCTGAAGTGTGGTCAGGAGAATTTCTTTGATCAATGCGCTAACAGTCCAAATGAGGAAGGAACCATTTCTGGATCTAATTTCCAGGAATGAGTTTGGTCAGGTGAATCAAGCGTCAGAAAAGGAAAGTTTGGGGAATATCATTGTATCATGAGGTTTATGTTAGTTTTGGAAAGGGACAAAATCGTAATTGGAGATGAGTGATTTCAGTGGGTGGGGACAGATCTAACCTTGCGTATCAAAGACCGGCAGACAAAACTGGAATGAAACAATGAGTTGCCTTTAAAAGAAGATGTGGTTTGGTACAGTTGAAGTACCTTCCCAAGAAAGAGAAAGGTCAGTTAACCAAAGCCAGAGCTCGAATGTAAGAAGAAGCAGAAAATGGGTGTATCTGACAGATGTCAGATTGGTCATACAAGTGAGAACCAGGCTGAATATAGGAAGCTCAGACAAGAAGGAAAAAAGAAACATTTGCGCTTAATTGGATGCAGTGGGACCGCACGGCACTCAGTCAATGTTTTGAGCTATCAGCATGCACCTCACTTCATGTGCCCTTGCTTTACATGCCTATCACTTCAGTCAATGGTGAACAAAGTGTCTCAGGGGCCGCACTCAGAACCCTGATGAAAGAAGAAATAGGAGAAGCAATGCAGAAATGAGAAGAGTCAGGCAGCTAACACTGGGTGGCACAGTGCTGCTGCCTCACAGCGCCAGGGACCCGGGTTCGATTCCTGGCTTAGGTCACTGTCTGTGTGGAGTTTGCACGTTCTCCCCGTGTCTGCGTGGGGTTTCCTCCGGGTGCTCCGGTTTCCTCCCACAGTCCAAAGATGTGCAGGTTAGGTGGATTGGCCATGCTAAATTGTCCCTTTGTGTCAGGGGGACTAGCAAGGGTAAAAGCATGGGGTTATAGGGATAGGGCTTGGGTGGGATTGTGACTGGTGCAGACTCGATGGGGCTGAGTGGCCTCCTTCTGCACTGTAGAATTCTATGAACATAAAAGGAAAGCCAAAAGTCTTGTCGGTATATAAATATTAAAAGGGGAATAAAAAATTAATGGCACCGATTGGGGACCAAAAAGGGGAATCTATGCATTGAGGCACAGGCATGATTGAAGTACTAAATGAAGACTTTGCATCTGTCTTTACCAAGGGAGAAAATTCAGCCAATGCCTGAGTGGAAGAGGAGGAATTGGAGACACTGGGCAGAATTCTATGGCCTCGCTCATCGCGAAACCGTAAAATCTCGCCCAAGGTCAACGGACCTTTCCATAGTCGGCCCCTCGCCCGCTCCAATTCCCGTGATGGGTGGGACGGTAAAATTCCAGCCACTGGATGAATTGAAGGTTGACCTGGGGGAGGTATTAGAAAGGTTGGGAGTACTTAAAGATGATAAATCACCAGGACTGCATGGGATGCATTTATGGAGGTAAAGGCAGAATTTGTGGAGGCACTGGGCAAATCTTCCAAACCTCCTTCAACAGAAAAGACTGAGAATTGCAAATGTTAAACCCTTGTTCAAAACAAAAGAGAAGTCTAAGGATAAGCTTAGCAACCACAGACCAGCCAGTTCCACTCGGTGGTGGGAAGCTCTTTGAAATAATAAACTGGGACAAAATTCACAGTCACTTGGACAAGAGTGGATTCATTATGAAAAGTCGGCATGGATTTGTTAAATGCAAATCCTGTTTAACCATTTTTTTTTCAGTTTTTAATAAGGCCACAGAGAAGGTTGAAGACTGTAATGTGGTACATGTTTTGATGGATTTCCAAAAGGTATTTGATAGCCTGCCATGTAATCAGCTTGCCAGCAGAGTTGAAGCTCATGGATTGAAAGGATTAAAGGCAGCATGGATACAAAGCTGGCTGAGTGACCAGAAATTAAGAGTGGTGATGAATGATTACTTTTCGGACAGGAAGAAGGCGTAAAATGGGGTTCACAGAAGGTCAGTACCAGAACCATTGTTTCTCTTGACATATGTTAATGACCCAGACACAATTTCAAAATTCGTAGATGACACAAGACTTGTGAACTGTAAGGAGGATAGTGATAGAATTCAGAAGGACGTAGACTGGCTGGTAGAATGGGCAGACATGTGTCAGATGAACTTTAATGCGGCAAAGTATGGCGTGATGTATTTTGATGTGGAGATGTCGGCGTTGGACTGGGGTAAACACAGTAAGATATCTCACAACACCAGGTTAAAGTCCAACAGGTTTATTTGGTAGCACAAGCCACTAGCTTTCGGAGCGCTGCTCCTTCATCAGGTGAGTGGGATTTCAGTTCACAAACAGGGCATATAAAGACACAAACTCAATTTACAAAATAATGGTTGGAATGCGAGTCTTTACAAGTAATCAAGTCTTAAAGATACAGACAATGTGAGTGGAGAGGGTTAAGCACAGGTTCAAGAGATATGTATTGTCTCCAGCCAGGACAGTGAGTGAGAGTTTGCAAGCCCAGGCAAGTCGTGGGGGTTACAGATAGTGTGACATGAGCCCAAGATCCCAGTTGAGGCCGTCCTCATGTGTGCGGAACTTAGCTATCAGTCTCTGCTCAGCGACTCTGCGTTGTCGTGTGTCGTGAAGCCCACCTTGGAGAGCGCTTACCCGAAGATCAGAGGCTGAATGCCCGTGACCGCTGAAGTGTTCCCCAACAGGAAGAGAACACTCTTGCCTGGTGATTGTCGAGCGGTGTTCATTCATCCGTTGTCGTAGCATCTGCGTGGTCTCCCCAATGTACCATGCCTCGGGACATCCTTTTCTGCAGCGTATCAGGTAGACAACGCTGGCCGAGTTGCAAGTGTATGTACCGTGTACCTGGTAGATGGTGTTCTCACGTAAGATGATGGCATCCGTGTTGATGATCCGGCACGTTTTGCAGAGGTTGCTGTGACAGGGTTGTGTGGTGTCGTGGTCACTGTTCTCCTGAAGGCTGGGTAGTTTGCTGCGGACAATGGTCTGTTTGAGCTTGTGCGGTTGTTTGAAGGCAAGAAGTGGGGGTGTGGGGATGGCCTTGGCAAGATGTTCGTCTTCATCAATGACATGTTGAAGGTTCTGGAGAAGATGTCGTAGCTTCTCTGCTCTGGGGAAGTATTGGACGACGAAGGGTACTCTGTCCGCCGTGTCCCGTGTTTGTCTTCTCAGGAGGTCGGTGCGGTTAGAGACTGATAGCTAAGTTCCGCACACATGAGGACGGCCTCAACCGGGATCTTGGGTTCATGTCACACTATCTGTAACCCCCACGACTTGCCTGGGCTTGCAAAATCTCACTAACTGTCCTGGCTGGAGACAATACACATCTCTTTAACCTGTGCTTAACCCTCTCTCCACTCACATTGTCTGTACCTTTAAGACTTGATTACCTGTAAAGACTCGCATTCCAACCATTATTTTGTAAATTGAGTTTGTATCTTTATATGCCCTGTTTGTGAACTGAAATCCCACTCACCTGATGAAGGAGCAGCGCTCCGAAAGCTAGTGGCTTGTGCTACCAAATAAACCTGTTGGACTTTAACCTGGTGTTGTGAGACTTTTTACTGTGATGTATTTTGACAGGAAGAACAAGGAGAAGTGATATAAAATAAAGGACACATTTTTAAAGAGGATGCTGGAAAAGGAAAATCTGGGGGGTTTGATGCTGTCTACATGGACTTTAGCAAGGCCTTTGACAAGGTACTGCATGGTAGGTTGTTGCAGAAGGTTAAATCTCACGGCATCCAGGATGAGATAGCGAAATGGATACAAAATTGGCTTGACAACAGAAGACAGAGGGTGATTGTAGAGAGTTGTTTTTAAAACTGGAGACCTGTGACCAGCAGTGTATCTCCGGGATCAGTGCTGGGTCCATGGTTATTTGTCATTTTATTAATGATTTGAATGAGAATTTAGGAGGCCTGGTTAATAAGTTTGCAGATGACACCAAGATTGGTGGCATAGTGGATAGTGAAGAAGGTTACCTAGGATTGCAACGGGATCTTGATCAATTCAGCCAGTGTGCTGATGAATGAGAGATGGAGTTTAATTTCGATAAATACAAGGTAATGCATTTTGGTAGATCGAACCAGGGCCGGACTTGCTCAGTTAATGGTAGGGCACTGGGGAGAGATATAGAACAAAGAGATCTGGGGGAAAAGTTCATATCTCCTTGAAAGTGGAGTCACAGGTGGACAGAGTGGTGAAGAAGGCATTCGGCATGCTTGGTTTCATTGGTCAGAACATTGAATACAGGAGTTAGGACATCTTGTTGAAGTTGTACAAGACATTGTTAAGGCCACACTTTGAATACTGCATACAGTTCTGGTCACCCTATTATAGAAAGGATATTACTAAACTAGAAAGAGTGCAGAAAAGATTTACTAGTATGCTACCAGGACTTGATGGTTTGAGTTATAAGGAGAGGCTGAATAGACTGGGACTTTTTTCCCTGGAGCGTAGGAGGCTGAGGGGTGATCTTATAGAGGTCTATAAAATAATGAGGGGCATAGATCAGCTAGATAGTCAATAACGTTTCCCAAAAGTAGAGGGGTCTAAAACTAGAGGGCATTGGTTTAAGGTGAGAGGGGAGAGATACAAAAGTGTCCAGAGGGGCATTTTTTTCACACACAAGATGGTGAGTGTCTGGAACAAGTTGCCAGATGTAGTAGTAGAGATGGGTACAATTTTGTCTTTTAAAAAGCCTTTAGACAGTTACATAGGTAAGATGGGTATAGAGGGATATGGGCCAACTGCGGGCAATTGGGACTAGCATAGTGGTTAAAAAAGGGGCGGCATGGACAAGTTGGGCTGAAGGGCCTGTTTCCATGCTGTAAACCTCTATGACTCTATATATGCGCAAATTGTTAAAGATGAAAGGGAAAGTTGAGAAAGTGGTGAATAAGGCTTACGGGATCCTTTGCTTTATAAATAGAGGCATAAGGAAGGAAGTTACGATGAACCTTTCTAAAAGACTGGTTCAGCCTGAACTGGAGTGTTGTGTGGAATTCTGGGAACTGCGTTTTAGGAAGGATGTGAACACTGTAGGGAGGGTGAAAGATTTACAAGAATCGTTCCAATAAATAGGGACACAGTTCTTAGATAGGTTGAAGAATCTGGGATTGTTCTCCTTGGAGAAGAGAAGGCAGCAGAGATTTTTTTGGGGTGTTCAAAATCAGGAAAGTCTAGGCCAGTGATGGGCAATCTGCAGCCCATCAGGGTTTTGAGTGCAGCCCCTCAGACATATTGTTGACCATTAACTGAAGTGATACGCACATAAAGCAAGGGCATGTGAAGTGAGGTGCGTGCTTATTGCACACAGCATTGACTGTGAGAGCCCTGCGCGCTCTCTGCATCCAATCAGGCTAAATATCCATTTTGTTTTTAAGCACCTGAAGTTAATGGCAGTTCTATTAATATATGAATGATTAAGCATTTTCTATAACTTATGAAATATTTGGCTTGTATTAAATATATTTAATCTTCTTCAAAGATCATTGTTAGTGAACAGGCCCAATTTCAATCTTAAGGCCCACTGCGATGAAGGAGGGCCAATCATGCAGCCCATTCATAGAATCATACAGTGCAGAAGGAAGCCATTCGGCCCATCGAGTCTGCACCGACCACAATCCCACCCAAGCCCTATCCTCATAACCCCATGCATTGACTCTAGCTAGTCCCCCTGACACTATGGGACAATTTAGCATGGCCTATCCCCCTAACCTGCACATCTTTGGACTGTGGGAGGAAACCGGAGCACCCGGAGGAAACCCACGCAGACATGGGGAGAATGTGCAGACTCCACACAGACAGTGACCCAAGCCGGGAATCAAACCCAGGTCCCTGGAGCTGTGAGGCAGCAGTGCTAACCACTGTGCCACCGTGGTGCCCAATCACCAGCCTAGGTTGCCCATTACTGATATATACTGACATCGAGAGAAACTCTTCCCATTGGTGGAAGGTCAAGATCTAGAGGACACGAGGTGAATGGTTCTTTTGCCAGAGGTAGCATGAAGAAAATGTTTTAAATGCAATGAGTGCTTAGGACCTGGAATACTGTCCCTAGGGTGGTGAATAAAATTACTCAACTCCAAATAAGATTGTGTCCTTTTCCAGAACTAACCAAGACCTTATGATACAATATTCGCTCTTCCCTGACTGACACTTCCTCCACTTGAGCAAACTCATCCCTCGGAACGAGATCCAGCAATGCCTTCTTCCTCATTGAGCCATAGCTTAATTAAGAAATGCCAGCATCCAGATTTAATTGTGGCTTTCAATAATTGAATTATCAGCTGAAGAGAGAAAATTTGCAGGGCTAGGCGGAAAGGGCTGAGGGATAGGACACTTGTTGGATTACTCTTGCAGAGAGCTGACACAGGTACGAGGGGCTGAATGGCCTCGTCCTGTCTGCAACAATTTCATGATTCTAATTCAGACCAGATAGGGACTAAAACAGCCATTGTACTTACTTTATACACAAAGGTACACACAAAGTCGATGAAACCAACTTGTAATTTGGGGAGTTCATCCCCTTTGTGTCTGTCCATCATGGGCTGTGGAAAGAATAAGTAGCCAAGATTTGATATATGCATTTCATTAGTGAATCTTTATTGATTGGTACCAACATTACGCAGCCTCAAAGTTATATATGCTGTGCTGCTATATTGATGCAGTGTTACAAAAGTTCAATTCCAAATTATATAAGTTGTGTTTCATTGCGTTTTCCTCAGCTAACTCCTTTCGTATAACATACATCACTAACTATCCAAGAAATCTAACTGCCAACCTGAAACAATGTTAAGTAGGCATTAAGTATTAAAATCTTACAATCGGTTGTTGCAGTAAAACCGTTCGTTCCAGATCACCCTGTTCCCAGAATTCATTAGCAACCATAAGTGCAACCTGGAATGAAAACACTATGAAAGACAAGTGAAGAAATAAATCGCCAATTTGATGGCATAATACAAATGGTGCTCTTGTAAAATATGGTTGTAATCCGGTTTGAATGTATCCCATAGCAAAGAAAGGACACAGTGAGGACATCTCTGCACTAATTTGGCATAAATTAAATTCAAGGCCATTTAACTTCAAATGTACATAAAATTCAACTTTTCCACATGTCAAAAGCTGAAAGCTCAAGTTTCCTTTGAAACCCTCAGGTCACAATTTCCTGAACAATAGTTAAATGAAGCATCGGCACATTTATTTATAAAAGATATAAATTACAACAAAATGCATCAGCCTGGCATTTGTAAATGACACCACGATCAAAATTAAACAGCTCTTTATAGAATCCCGACAGTGCAGAAGGAGGTAATTGAGCCCATCGTGTCTGCACTGACAACAACCCCACCTAGACCCTATCCCCACATATTTACCCCACTAATCCCTCTAACCTACACATCCCGGGACACTAAGGGGCTATTTACCATGGCCAATCCACCTAACTCGCACACCTTTGGACTGTGGGAGGAAACCGGAGCACCCAGAGGAAACCCACGCAGACACGGGGAGAATGTGCATACTCCACGTAGATAATGTCCCAAGCCGGGAATCCACCTCACCCACCTACCACCTCATCCATTCACCCACCTACCCTACCTACCCACCTCGCCTAGCTCCTATTTCCCTACCTACCCACCTCACCCAGCTCCTACCTCCCTACCTCACCCACATAGCCACTTCACCCACACCTCACCCACTTACCCATTCACCCACTCATCCATTCACTAACATTCATAGATCTGGGTCTTTACACTTACCATGCAGCAGCTAGTACCATAAAAAGAAGGCACATTCTCTGTCCCCTCAACTCTACTCCCATCCAACAGAGTTCCCACAGGGATGCTGCGCTGCACATTTCCTTGACAGTGGGATTGGTGGGTCTGGAAGGAATGCATCAGCATCGGATTGGGGGAGTTTTCGAGTGCAGCAGTAATCTGCTCACCATTGCTGCGACTCGGAAGACTCAGCAAGTGTCTTTTCAGACTTGTCAATGTGGTGGTTTGGAAATTCAGAGTTGTGCATTTTACCAACTGCATTAAGGTTAAGACTGGCATGTTTGCATACCTTGCTTTGCACTTCCCAGGGCTTGGTAATGGCCGACAAGTCACATCCTGTCATCATCATTGCCCTGCAACAGTGTGAGAAAGTTGGACCAATAAAGCCATAAAAAAAAACAAATGCTTCGCAAAATAAATAAAAAAACGTATAAAGAGCAAAATACATACATAACAATTTCTTTCTTGGTTGAGTCAGAAGAAATATACTTTATGGCCTCTTCCTCATTCTCTGCTTTTTCGATATAGTCCACAATCTTTTGAAACATTGTCCTTTTCCTGTGAAACATTTCAAAAACTATATTTTTAAAGCAGTCTATTTTCAATTTGACTCCATTTTAATTTGTTTTCACTGAGAGGATGCCACAGTGTATAGATGTCCAGAAGTCAGAAATGATTCTATATTTCAGTCATTTCTTTGTCAATAAGGTGGTATTATTATCTCCTAAACTTACTCCCATTTGTGTCCTCTTCTGTTGGTTTACTTTGAAGTAGCCATGATGTGGAGATGCCGGCGTTGGACTGGGGTGGGCTCGGTAAGAAGTCTCACAACACCAGGTTAAAATACAACCGGTTTATTTGGAATGACGAGCTTTCGGAGCACTGCTCCTTCATCAGGCGAGTCACTCAGAAGACTCACCTAATGAAGGAGCAGTGCTCTGAAAGCTCGTGACACCAAATAAGCCTGTTGGACTTTAACCTGATGTTGTGAGACTTCTTATTTTGAAGTAATAATTAATTTATCCAAACTAATATTGTTTATACTCCTGTGAAACCCAGCTTCACAACATCATCTTTCTAGTTTCTAGTTCTCCTATCTCTTCCCGTGCTTCATCCCCCTCAAACCTAGGATCAGTCTTGTTGCTTCTTCTGACACACATTTTATTTGTAAGCTTTTTACTGTGGGAAGATAATGAACCAAACGGAAAAAGAAAAAAGTGAAATTTTGGAAATAATAGCAGCAGATGAGTCGGTAAAGGTGTGGCGGTCTTGTGGCGCAAGTAGATAGCATCCTGCCCCTGAGCCAGAAGCTCTGGGTTCAAATCCCACCCCAGGACTTGATGGCCAAGGAAGGTGCTTTCATAATGTAGTCAAACGGATTGTTGTTTTCAAACGCACCAATGGCTGGCGGTAAGAGCGGGAGAGATTCCTGGTCAGCCATGCTTGATGTGGAGTGATCATAAGCCCCTGGTGACCTATTCCAGGAATTGCTAGCTATGGAAACAGATGAAAGTCTGCCTTAGTGCACCACTTGGTGCGGGAAGAGAATTGGAATTGGAAGTCAGTAAATAAATAATGGATGTGATTGTCCCGGCCGCTATATTACTCCACCAGCGTAGTGGAGCGAGAAATTTAAGTGAGATTTTTTATCTGATTCCAGCCCAGCAAGTCACGATTCTCCCAGGACATTTTTTTGACATAATCAGCCTCACGCCAGGGAATAATGCAAGGCTCATTTCAATATTCAGAATGTCATTTAAATTTGGTTAGCAAGCTCTGGACGCTATTGATTTGATTTATTATTGTCACATGTACTGAGATATAGTAAAAAATATTGTTTTGCGTGCTATCCATACAAATCATACAATAGTCCACGCTCAAACAAGAACAGAAAATACTGGATAATCTCAGCAGGTCTGACAGCATCTGTGGAGAGAAAATAGAGCGAACGTTTCGAGTCTGGATGACCCTTCGTCAGACTTGGACCCTTCATCCGGGCTCACTCAAATTTCTGATCTCACAGGTGGAGATCCATTGTAGTGGGGATCACAGCTGGTCACCAGCAATGGGGGGACCGGACTTGATGGACCCGCCAGTGGGACCAGAGGCCATTGAGGCACCTGGGAGGTGGGGAGCTGTGCTCCGTGGGCAATTCCATCCTGGCACTGCCAACCGGGTGCAATGGCAGTGCCCAGGGGATGGGGCCTCACGGAGGCGGGGCCAGACAGCGGCAAAGCCAGATGGAGTGGGCTAGCAGGAGGGGGGGGGGGCAGGGGGTAGGGGCTAATGATGGGGCCGGCAATTGGGGGTTGGGCCAGCATCGGGGGTTGGGGCCGGTGATCGTAGGGATGGGGGGGTTGGGGAGAGTGGGTCGGGTCTGCCAATCAGGAGGTCGGCGATATGGAGCGGTTCAATGCCAGAGATCAGGGGGAGTGGTCGGGGCTGGTGACTGGCAATGGGGGGTGGGTCGGGGGCAGTGATGCCTGAGAAAGGGGATGTCAACTGATCTCCCAGTATGCGCATGCAGTATGGCGTCCTGAGAGCCTTTCTGCCGACCTCTTTGGTGGGTTTAGGCTCTGCCCTTCCTCTGACATGAATCACCTGACAGCCTCTGTATTGCAGAGTGCCAGAAATTACTGAGAATCAGCTAGCCAAAAAAAACGGTGGGAATTGACATCTTGAATTTTTGGGGGAAAATCACCCCCAATGAGTAATTATGACAGGAGAGTATGCAAACCAATTACTACAATACAACACCTTAGCATAACCTTTGTAGGGGTTATAATTATATTCTAAAGTACATATTCCTAGAATTCCATTTGTCCTTTTACATTGTTTCACCACGTTGTTTAATTATTGATCATGAGAGGACTGTTAAAATTAGTTTGTTTCTCAATGTTTCTTGCTCTAATTGAAAGCCTTTCATAAATTTGATTTGTGCATTTTTTTTCATTTCCCATCAATAAATTGTGTTTGCCAATGAATCAACCATTGAAAATTCTTTGGTGAATCCATTCCCAGGTTCCGGCAGGGTTTGTGAATTATGCTTTAAATCCCACATCCTATCCATGGCAAAAAAATGCTTCGTTCCACCTCAGCAACATTGTACACTTT
Organism: Mustelus asterias; assembly: GCF_964213995.1. Classification (NCBI taxonomy): domain Eukaryota; kingdom Metazoa; phylum Chordata; class Chondrichthyes; order Carcharhiniformes; family Triakidae; genus Mustelus; species Mustelus asterias. Next base: position 46,233,827 of record NC_135811.1, on the reverse strand, counting down.
CACTCCCACCTTGGCCTCTCCATCTCTAAAACCCTAATATAGCCCCTCAACATGTCCAAACTGGACTATTCGAATGCTTGGGATCAGGTCGTTATTCACCTGTTCACCCATTGCCAGAGCACTGCTCTGTAGGTGTCCAGAAGGTTTTGTTTTCCTCATAGAATCATTCATCAGAATATATTTTTCTGACTAAAGGAATTTTTTTTATAGAGTCATAGAGTTTTACAGCATGGAAACAGGCACTTCGGCCCAACTTGTCCATGCCGCCCTTTTTTCTAACCACTAAGCTAGTCCCAATCGCCCGCATTAGGCCCATATCCCTCTATACCCATCTTACCCATGTAACTCTCTAAATAGTTTTTAAAAGACAAAATTGTACCCGCCTCTACTACTACCTCTGGCAGCTTGTTCCAGACACTCACCACCCTCTGTGAAAAAATTGCCCCTCTGGACCCTTTTGTATCTCTCCCCTCTCACCTTAAACCTATGCCCTCTAGTTTTAGTCTCCCCTACCTTTGCGAAAAGATATTGACTATCTAGCTGATCTGTGCCCTTCATTATTTTATAGACCTCTATAAGATCACCCCTCAGCCTCCTTTGCTCCAGAGAAAAAAGTCCCAGTCTATCCAGCCTCTCCTTATAACTCAAATCATCAAATCCCAGTAGCATCCTAGTAAATCTTTTCTGCACTCTTTCTAGTTTATCTCCTACAATATCCAGTCTTCTGAAAATGTGGCTTTTGTACCACTTCAGCTATCTAATTATCATTCAGTAAAGAAAAGGTAACAAAAATGAGCACTTACTTGAAGTACAAGGCCAGATCAGTGGCAATGATAGCAACTTCCATTAAATGGATGACTGTTTCATGTTGGCGTTGGTTCAAGTTCTGAAAAATGTTTAAACTCTGCCCATTCAGAAAGGAAAGAGGGAAAATCACGATGTAAATTCAGTGAATATTTAAAAGAAAAAAACTTCACTTTTGTTCTAAAATGTCCTGCTAATATATTTGGAAATATCTGGTTCACTGACCTCATCCTGAAGCAGCACTTTACTGTATTCAAGGTGATGTCTTTCCAAAATAGAAGACCCATGCAATCTTGCTAGGGGTGCTTGTGATCTGTGGTTGAGCCATCATTTTAATTTGATTCAGAATTTATAATATGCTTCATATATCTCAGTATTGTTAATCAGTAATCGATTCGAATATCCATGCCAAGTGGTATTTTTTGTGTTTTGGAGAACATGTAAAGAATTAGAATCATAGAATCCCTGCAGTGCAGAAGGAGGCCATTTGACCCATCGAGTCTGCACCGACAACAATCTCTCCCAGGCCCTATCCCTGTAGCTCCACGTATTTACCATGCTAATCCCCCTGACACTAAGTAATTTAGCATGGACAATAAAACTAACCTGTACATCTTTGGGCTATGGGATGAAACCGGAGCACCCAGAGGAAACCCGCACAAATACGGTGAGAATGTGCAAACTTCACACAGTCACCTGAGGCCTGAATCAAACCCTGATCCCTGGTGCTGTGAGTGCTAACCACTGTGCCACCCTGTTTTAAGACGGTATTGGGCTGGATTTTGCAGTATGAATAATAGTGAGGCTATTGGCACTCACCATTATTGAGGAATAAATCCAAAAGTAATTTTTCTTTACTTTTTCTTTCTGTCTCTTCCATCTTTCTCTCTCATTCACATCTTTCTTTCCTTCTCTTTATTTTTCCTTCTGTAGATGAATTTACATTGAATTGAATTTTCTAACTGACACTTTTTGGTTTAGTCTCCACATGCATCAGTACAGATTATTCGACATGGTTAGTGAAAATGTTTGATAAAGGATAGGTATTATTTTCTTATTCATTACTATCATGTACTTACAATAAAGATTCTGTGTAGATTTTGAGTAAATCACCCATGTACACCCCAGGCCCAACTATCTTCAACTGTTTCATCAATGACCTTCCCTTTAAGTTTATTGTCAAAATTGGGGCTGTTTGCTGATGAACGCAGTGTTCACGCCATTCATGATTCATAGAAACTTGGAAACATAGAAAGTAGGAGCAGAGGTAGGCATTCAAGCCTGCTCCACCATTCAACATGATCATGGCTGATCCTCTATCTCAACGCCATATTCCAGCGTTCTCCCTTGACACCTTCCTTGAGGGCAGATGGCATTATCTGAGGAACAGTCATATGAGGAGAGTTTGGGTTGACTAGGCCTGTATTCACTGGAATTTAGACGAATGAGAGGGGACCTCATTGAAATGTAGGCTAGACAGACTGGGTGCAGGGATGTTGATTCCTTTGGCTGAGGGGTCTAGAATAAGGGGTCACAGTCTCAGATGTAGGCCATTTAGGACTGAGATTAGGAGAAACGTCTTCACTCAGAGGGTAGTCTAGAAATCTATCTATTTCCTTCTTAAATATATTCCGTGATTTGGTGTTCGAAAGAGGTTCCAGAGTAAATGGCGATGTTTCTTTGGTGGCTTTTTAACAGAAGATAACTAACTGAAGGTGCAGAGGACTGCAGATCACAATCTGATCCCATTTGCTGATTGCGATGCAAACTAATTTCTCTTGCACCATCCTTGAGGTCCAGCCTGCAGTGGTAGAGAATTCCACAGGTTCACCACCCTCTCTGAGTGAAGAAGTTTTTCCTCATCTCAGTTCTAAATGGCCTATGCCTAAAACTATGACCCCTTGTTCCAGACCCCTCAGCCAATTGGAAACAACATCCCTGCACCCAGTCTGTCTAGCCCTGTCAGAATTTTATACATTTCAATGAGGTCCCCTCCCGTTCTTCTGAATTCCAGTGAACACTGGCCAAGTTGATCCAATCTCCCCTCATACGACGATTCCTCAGATAATGCCGTCTGCCCTCAACGTCCTGGAGATCACTGGACAAAAGCAAATTACTGCGGATGCTGGAATCTGAAACTAAAAGAGAAAACTGTGGAAAAGAGCTGACGTTTCGAGTCCAGATGACCCTTTGTCAATTGACAAAGGGTCATCTGGACTCGAAACGTCAGCACTTTTCTCTCCTTACAAATGCTGCCAGACCTGCTGAGATTTTCCAGCATTTTCTCTTTTGGTTTGGGATCCTGGAGATCACCATTGACCAGAAACTGAACTGGACCAATCACATAAAAATCAATGGTTTATTCCAGCAGCTCGGAGGCTGGGGATTTGGTGGCTAATGGCTCACCACCCGACTTCCCAAAGCCTCTCCATCACACTCAGGACATGTCTTGTCGATGGTAAAATATTTTCCATTGTCTGGATGGGTTTGGTTCCATGAACACCCAAGAAAGACAAACAAAGTAATCCACTTGATTGGCTTCTTATCCCCCTGACTTAAGCACTCACTCTCTCCCTCCACCATGTGTGTATTGTGGCTGCACCATGCAATATCTACAACATTCACCAAGTTGACCAGGCTTATCTGGTTACATGTCTCAAACCCAAGAGTTCCACCATCCTGGAGGGGCGGGCTACAGATGTATGGGAATGCCACCCCTTCCAAGTTCCCTTTCAAGTTATGTACCATCTTGAATTGAAGGATTGGTGATAAATTTCTTTGTCACCTGGTTACAATCCAGAAACTGCCTACCCAATAGCATTCTGCAACTGCAGCAGTCCATCACATTCCCATGGGAAATTGCAGACATGCAATAAATATCAGTCTTATCAGTGACTCAGAATAAAGGGACGACCCTTTGGAACCGAGATGAGGAGGAATTTCTTCAGCCAGAAGGTGGGGAATCTATGGAATTCATTGCCACAGAAGGCTGCGGAGGCCAGGTCATTGAGTGTATTTAAGACAGATATAGGTTCTTGATTGGTAAGGAGATCAAAGATTACGGGTGAAAGGCAGGAGAGTGGGGTTTGGAAACTTATCAGCCATGATTGAATGGTGGAGCAGACTCGATGGGCCGAATAGTAATTCTGCTCCTATATCTTATGTTCAAGCGGAATCCATTAGAAATTAACATCAGTTTCACTTACTTCAACTGGTACAAATTATTGGTGCCTCTGTGATCAATATCGTGGCAAAATGCTGCTGTAATCATAGCGAAAGCTTCTAGATCGGAGTAGTACTTCTTTATTTTACCCGTCTGTAGAGTGGATTTGAAAGTTTATAAAATACAGTGAGCACTAACTAAAACTAATGCCTTTTCGTAAATGGTTCTGTGTTGAAATTGCCCAACCTCTGATCCATTTGCAGTCTTGTATCTTACCATGAGAAGTGTAAACATAGTTTGTCCCACGTTGAATCCATGTCGCCAGTTATGGTAGGTGATGTCGCGGTAACCTTTTCTGACAGTGTACATCCATCGAGTCAGTACCTGATACAAAACACAGGGCATTTCGAACAAAGATGTCAAGTGACATGAAAGGACAACCTCCAAGAAATTCAGGCATGCCCATCTTTGCCCATGCAGGGAGACAAACAAATTAAACAGGCGGCACAGTGGTTAGCACTGCCGCCTCACAGCGCCAGTGACCCGGAATCAATTCCAGTCTCGGGTCACTGTCTGTGTGGAGTTTGCACATTTTCCCCATGTATGTGTGGATTTCCTCCGGGTGCTCCGGTTTCCTCCCACAGTCCAAAGATGTGCGGGTTAGGTGGATTGGCTATGTTAAATTGACCCTAGTGTCAGGGGGATTAGCAGGATAAATAGATGTGGGGTTACGGGAATAGGGCCTGGGTGGGATTGTGGTCAGTGCAGACTCAATGGGCCGAATGGCTCCTTCTGCACTGTAGTGATTCTATGACTAATTACTGTGCCTGAACAGTGAGGCCCAAGGCACCCCAGATATTAGTCTTCAGCCTCCTTTACATTGAGCTGGTGAGCTGAGGAGAGCAAAATTACTGTCCGCCTGGTTGCTTTAAGGAATCTGCAGAAAAGCAGAATCAAAGGATCAGTGACAATCCGAATCATCCCTTTCTCAATGGCATCTCCATGAACAAATGAGAAAGCCCAAATCCACTTTCACGATGGTCTTTTTATCCAGATTCCTGGAGTCTTATCTAACTCCTGGTGTTAAATCTGTGCTCTGTAACAAACTCTCTGACCCCACGTTATCTGGATGTAAGGGTCTGCTGCTGGACTGCAAGACGACTCAAGAATTCAGACCCCTGACCCCAGAGACTGGAGCCTCGGATCCAAATTAGAAGGTGAAAGTAAAAAGCAGATTAGATGTGGCTTTGCAAAGTAACTGGTTGCAACAAAAACTGGATTGAAAGGACTCACATCTGCTGGTATTTTGAACTTTACGACTGCATTTATTTCAAAGAAGCACCGAATTCCACACTTGATTAAGTCAAACTCTGAAACATCCAAGTCACTGAAGTGGAATTCATAGAGCTCGGTATTACTTGGATCAGGTAGTTCTTCTTCCTGTGAGTAAAATTCAAGCTATAGTGAGATGTCTGAAGAAGGTTAATGTCCCGTTGTTCTTTTATGCTTCTTGACAGCAGGCTTTATACAAGAGATTACAAACCGTGACCTACCAAGATCCTAATCATGTCTTTCTGATCACATTCCACAGCGTCCTTGTCCAATTTCTCTTTTGTCTTCTGTGGAAAGGTAGGACACAACGTTGTTGGAAAGATTTCAATTTCGCTTGTTCCTTCATGTTAATTGACACAAAGAGGCTATCGCTACACTCACCAGAATGGTCTGAAGTTCTCTGTCGGTGCACTTTGAATGATACATCAGCATTTCCGAAGCAATATCTTTCCTGCTCTCCAACTTATTCATTTTATCATAGGTGTCAGTGTTGAGGAGTGACCATCCCAGGAACTGTGTCAGGGTCTGAAGCAAGCAAACAACTACATTTATGTACATTTGATTTGATTTATTATTGTCACATGTATTGGTATACACTGAAAAGTATTGTTTCTTGCACGCTGTATAGACACATACAGCTCAAATATTCTCAAAACCCGAACACTGTTCTCAAAACCCGAACAGGCACCAGAGTGTGGTGACTAGGAGATTTTCACAGTAACTTTGTTGTAAGCCTACTTATGACACTAATAAATAAATAAACTATTGTTGTCCTGGGATTTCTAAGATTCTTTGGGAGGGAAGGCTTGATGCCTGGGCAAAGAGTGGCGAGAGAATGAGGACCTGTGCCCAAGCCCCCACTGACCAAAGACTGGGAGACCCAGAGAGACAGATTGAGGACTCCAAGATGAGGGAATGATTTTCAAAGTTTCACGCTCCCTGCTTTGTGCAAATGCCATATCCGCCACTCCCCATTACTGGTTCCACCACCCGCCAATTCTGTCTAATTGGGACCTCAGAGAGCTGATTGCTTCAGAAGAAGCCAATCTCCGCAGGCTGTCATGTAACAGTGGCTCATGTTTTATTCATTCGTGGGACATGGGCATCGCTGGCTGCCAGCATTTATTGCCCATCCCTAGTTGCCTTTGAGAAGGTTGTGGTGAGCTGCCTTCCTGAGTCACTGCAGTCCATGTGCTGTGGGTTGACCCACAATGCCGTTAGGGAGGGAATTCCAGGATTTTGACCCAGCAACTGTGAAGGAACGGCGATGTATTTCCAAGTCAGGATGGTGAGTGGCTTGGAGGGGAACATGCAGGTGGTAGTGTTCCAATGTATCTGCTGCTCTTGTCCTTCTAGATGGAAGTGGTTGTGGGTTTGGAAGGTACTGTCATCTAAGGATCTTTGGTGAATTGCTGCAGTGCATCTTGTAAATAGTACATTCTGCTGCTACTGAGCATCGGTGGTGGAGGGAGTGGGCATTTGTAGATGTGGTGCCAATCAAGTGGGCTGCTTTGTCCTGGATGGTGTCAAGCTTCTTGAATGTTGTTGGAGCTGCACCCATCCAGGCAAGTGGGGGGGTATTCCACCACCCTCCTGACTTGTGCCTTGTAGATAGTGGATAGGCTTTGTGGAGTCAGGAGGTGAGATACTCATTGCAGTATTCCTAGCCTCTGACCTGCTCTTGCAGCCACTTTATTTATGTGGCGCGTCCAGTTGAGTTTCTGATCAATGGTAACCCCAAGGATGTTGACAGTGGGGAATTCAGTTGATCTCTCTTTCCATAGACTCTGAAATCTGTCAATGGACGAGGGCGCCCCCACCACCACCACCCAGATATAATATTACTCAATCAGGATTGGAAAACACATTTGTGGACCCAGTCCTGGTCCCTTTCCAACAAGGGGGAGGTGTCAAGAAAATATGTCCTCTGAACTCCGAAACGATGAAGATGCCATCATGATTTTATAAACCACAAACAAACACATTCAGTGGTACATACTTCAGTGATCTGTTCATCATACTCATCAAATGGTTTTCCATCCTTCCTGTTGTAAAATGTGGCTATTCCCACTATCTCTTCTTTCTTATTCACAATTGGCAACGACAAGACATTTTTTATCACCCAGCCTGTTTCATCCACTGCTTCTTTCTAGCAAAGAAATCCATCAGAGAATTAGGAAGTGATAGTACAGCAATGAGTTCAAACAAGGAAACGTAGAAATGAGTAGAATGAAAACCTATATAATAAACCAAAACTTGACCATAAAGAGTTTAATATATGCACTGTTATTTTCATCAGTTACACTCTACTAGCAGTCAGTGAAAGTTAGTATCTTGTGTGCCAGAAAATAATTTACATTTATTTCAAATTGGAAAAATGCTGTTATAATATAAACAGAACAACAAATAGTGAAATACTTGCTACAATTTCAATTTCATTATTTCTATAATGCCAATGACAAGTTCAGTATTGGAATTGAATCATTTCAAATATGTGCAATATATGGATATATTTGTTTAATCTACCTGTTTAATTTAAAGTTTAACGTTTATATATTATTGTCACAAGTTTACATTAACACTGCAATGAAGTTACTGTGAACATCCCCTAGTTGCCACACTCCGGTGCCTGTTCGGGTACACTGAGGGAGAATTTAGCACGGCCAATGCATCTAACCAGCACGTCTATTCAGACTGTGGGAGGAAACTGGAGCACCCAGAGGAAACCCACGCAGACACGGGAGAACATGCAGACTCCACACAGTGGCCCAAGCCAGGAATCAAACCCGGGTTCCTGGCTTTGTGAGGCAGCAGTGCCAACCACTGTGCCACCGTGCTAATTTGAATATGTGTTGACTTTTCCAAGGTGACTATACATACATGTTTCTAATTTTAAACCATACATTACTCCACAATTGGCATGCTTTACAGTTCTTCATGAAATAATTAGAATATTGAAGTGCGAGAGGGACATTCATTTTGGTCACTTCTTTCAATACATTGTGCGTGGATCTGCACAAAATGGAATCAGATCTCCAGGGGAAGTGAAGTCCCAACGATCAAATCTCTCTCTCTCATCCGCAAAATACAATCCAGCAATAATGCTGCCGAGCTTTATAAGTTTCAATATTCAATTATGAGTGAGTGTATTGGTTACATGACATTCCCAAGTTCCTAATAGGATTAGATCCAAAATCTATCTTGTCATAAAACAAATATTCATCCAACTCATTGTTAAATGAATAATTGGCACAGCACTGACCATTAATAATAGGAAAATATTGTGTGTAGAAAGACGTACATAATTTCAAATCGAATTGGGACTTTTGTGTTTTGATCAACAGGCTCGCCATTTATCATACTGTGTTTTTTTTCTGAAATCCTCTGGTATAATACCTATTTGAATTTTCTACAGAGCAAACTCCATTGCATCTCAAGTGAAACTCTTGGACTGGAGACATAACATGGTGTTATATCACAGTGGTTAGCACTGCTGCTTCACAGCGCCAGGGACCCGGGTTTGATTCCCGGCTTGGGTCACTGCCTGTGTGGAGTCTGCATGTTCTCCCGTGTCTGCGTGGGTTTCCTCCAGGTGCTCCAGTTTCCTCCCACAGTCTGAACAGACATGCTGGTTAGGTGCATTGGCCATGCTAAATTCTCCCTCAGTGTGCCCGAACAGGCGCCGGAGTGTGGCAACTAGGGGATTTTCACAAACTTCATTGCAGTGTTAATGTAAACTTGTGACAATAATGTATAAACGCTAAACTTTAAATTAAACAGGTAGATTAAACAAATATATCCATATATTGCACATATTTGAAATGATTCAATTCCAATACTGAACTTATCATTGGCATTATAGAAATAATGAAATTGAAATTGTAGCAAGTATTTCACTATTTGTTGTTCTGTTTATATTATAACAGCATTTTTCCAATTTGAAATAAATGTAAATTATTTTCTGGCACACCAGATACTAACTTTCACCGACCGATGAAAATAACAGTGCATATATATTACTGAGACATAACATGGTGTTATATCAACAGAAAAGTTTTCTGATTGTTTGGTTCAATTTCTTGAAACAAAACTGCACAAATTTTAATGATATACAGCACCTGGTGGAAGTACGTAGAGTGAATATATTCCTGCACTTACTTGGAAAGCAAAGTATTCATCAGCTGGGGTATTCATCATGTTGCAGATCTGCCAAAGTTCAGATTAATGACAATTAGATAGAGGCTCATACAATGCTGCTGCTTTATTATTGCAAAATTAGTATCTGGAATTGGCATTTTGTAAGGACGCAATCATTTTGATAACTTTACCAGTCATTTTTCAGAACCTCAGTAGGAAAGAAAGTTGGAGCATGGAACGGGAACGGTGTAAATGTGACAACCCTTCCCTCCCCTGCCTCAAATCCAAAAGGAGACCAGGATAAATCAGGAAATTACAGACTGATTGATCGCATTTACTTTGTTTAAACTAGCTGAATCATGAATACAGCATGAAATTAGCAAGCATTTGGAAACGCCAGGGGGAGAGGATAAGGTTTTGGGAAGACCAGCCCACCCTCAAGCCCGAGGGATAGGAGGGGAGAGATTAAAAGCAGCCCAGGGATCACATGTAGGCAGGAATGAAATGTCCCGGGATGGAGGGGTTCATTGTGAAGGGGCCAGGAATTAGCATGGAATGCACAGCACGGAAGGGCAGCCAGGCAGGGGCTGCAAGGGGAAGGCCTATTCTAAATCACAGGAGGAGGCTGAAACTGCAGAAGGCATCGAGACAAAACAGAAAGATTCGAACTATTAGAACCAGTAACCCAAGATAAGATAAGGGGGAGTGGATACATTCTAGAAGGAAGAGTCTGCATCATGGAGAAGATCCCAGATAGAACTGTGCTTTGGGCGATGACCTCCACGGTATCAGTTAACGTGGGGGCAGAAGAAATTTCAGCAAATAGTTCAACACATTAAGAAACCTGACTTGCTGCAAACATTCTAGGAATTGAACCTCACAACCTCCTATGAGTGAAATAAAACCATGTCGGAGTACAGGGTTAGGATCATATGTGAAAAGGTTTGTAGGGACAAAGGGTAGCAATGTGATGAGACCATAAGATATAGGAGCAGAATTAGGCCATTCGGCCCATCGAGTCTGCTCCACCACTTAATCATGGCTGATAAATTTCTCAACCGCATTCTCCCACCTTTTCCCATAACCTTTGCTCCCCTTATCAATCAGGAACCTATCTATGTCTAAAATATACTCAAGATATATGAGGTAACAATAGCGGTAGGACACAATCAAGGTGATCGTATGTATCTGTGTGTGTGCATGCACGTGTATGTGTGCTTCCCTCCCCCAGGGGGCCTCCTGTTATCTCTGGTATACTGTACACACAACCAGAGGAAGATACTAACAGATCCATAAGAGACCTTCTGCAGGCTCTCAGCTAAATGCAGTGTTTAAAACTGCGATATTTCAATTATTTGCATTTGTCATTCTTTTGTTTCTGTCAAATGAGCAGTTGGCAAAAATTATCAAATAACAGGAAAAGAAAAACAAAGAAATTGTTCCATGTTTTTTTAAATCCTTGGTCTGTTGAATTCTCACTAACGTGAGGGGGGAAAGCACCGGAACTGAGGTTTGTAACATAAAGACACAAAGTTTACACCTGGTGTATTTTGTAGCATTTTCTCTATGTCTCGCAGGGCTTTCATTGGAGACATTAAAAGCAGAAACTCAATTGTTCAAAGGCACCGAATGATTTATTCTGTGGCTATCGGCTAATGAATGCAAAAATCAGCATGGATTCTTAATCTTTATTGGTATCCAGTGATCCCGGCTTTTTTCATTCGGGGGACATGGGCATCGCTGGCTGGCCAGCATTTATTGCCCATCCCTAGTTGCCCTCGAGAAGGTGGTGGTGAGCTGCCTTCTTGAATCACTGCAGTCGACATGCTGTGGGTCGACCCACAATGCTGTTATGGGGGTAAATTCCAGAATTTTGACCCAGCGACTGCGAAGGAACGGCGATATATTTCCAAATTAGGATGAGGAGTGGCTTGGAGAGGAACTTGCAGGTAGTGGTGTTCCCATATATCTACTGCTCTTGTCCTTCTAGATGGAAGTGGTTGTTGGTTTGGAAGGTGCTGTCTAAGAATCTTTGCTAAATTGCCGTGCATCTTGTAGATGGTACACACTGCTGCTACCTAGCATCGATGATGGAGGGGGTGGAAGTTTGTGGATATGGTGCCAATCAAGCGGGCTGCTTTGCCTTGGATGGTGTCAAGCTTCTTGAGTGTGAGCAGGATCCAATTGTTTGTGATGTGCTATATAGGCTGTGGACATTCATTGGGTAAGTACAAACATGAAAAGAGTTACATGGATAAGACATCAGGGTTGGGTAGTGCCTTTAGGAATAAAACAGGAAAAGAGAAGAGAAATGATGATGAATAACATTTCAAAACCTTTGATTTTAAAAAAAGAGAGACATATTTTGGTACCAATGATAGGATTAGCTGAAAAAAAAGGGTAATTTTAACCTACCCAGATCATGTCTAACACCAGTTTTATACCCCCATCTGATTTTGTTCTCCACTAACTTCAATCAAAAGTAAAATTGCGCATGGCGAAAACCGGCTTTGAACGCAATCCATTGAGTCCCAGCCCGTGGGGTTAAGATTATCCCCGTTAGTCTCTGCTGTGGAATGGTGAATGGTTTCAGGCAAAGCCTTAGCAAAAGTGAAATAGAAATAATAAATGAGAAGACCTTTTTCAAATTTAGGGAGATCTTTACTTACTGACTCAATGACAGTTAATCTTTTTATAAGCAATTTGAGCTGTCAATCGACTCCACTGTGATAATGAAAGGTTGTGGAAGTTCTAATCCTATAATGATAGACATCAGGCTTTTGTCAACAGGCAGTTGGCGAAATTTCAAGCACAAACACAACAAGCTATTTTTTTCCTCAAAAAATTTAAAGAGCTTGGGGAATTAAATAACTTGACATCCTGATGTTCCACTGAGTGTATCCACTTGTTATGCACATTCATGTCTACTTTTAACAATCTCAAAGGACACCATACATCTCTAAAAGGGTATCTTACCTCTCCAAATAACTCTGGCTTTGGACTTTTTCCTCTAAGTTTTGTTTTGGACATCTTAGTAACAAAAGTTGCATCAGTTTGAAGGCAGCTGCACACCATCAATCCCATGGATGTGCAAACTACAATCTAAATCGCACCACCGTCCCGCCGCCACCCCACCCCCAAACTCCCCAAATCCTGACAAAAATGGATGGTTCAGAGGCAGGACCTCTGGAATCAGGGCTTTGGCACCATTTTGACTAAGGCTCAAAGGCCTTCTGATTCTGTGAAAGTTCAGGCCTCAGCTTTTTTAAAAAAAACATACTACACCGATTAAAATAAACAAAAAATACAGCAAAAAATGCTGGAATCCGAAACAAAAACAGAAGAATGCTGGAAAATCTCAGAAGGTCTGACAGCATCTGTGGAGAGATAATAGGGCCAACGTTTCGAGTCTAGATGACCCTTCATCAGTTCTGACGAACGGTCATCTAGACTAGAAATGTTGGCTTTATTCTCTCTCCGCAGATGCTGTCAGACCTTCTGAGATTTTCCAGCATTTTTTCTGTTTTTGCCACACTGATTAAAGTTCTCTTCACAGAATAATGCAAACCTCTTTGACACAATAAGCTGAATATTGATTGTGAATGCTAATGGTCACTGTGGTTAACATTAACCCATGGAGCAGTAAGAGAAAATGGAAACATAACAGCAACCAGGTTAATCATTGCCATTAGAAAGTGACTTACAAAGCCGTTTTCTGCCACGTAGGTTGGAAGCCCGCTCACAATGGACCAATGATCTGCAGGAGGTGACCTTCAAGTACAAAATGAATTCAAGTTATTAATTGGTGATGTCCTGTCCACTAAAATATACTTTAGCAGATTGTAACAAGCTGGTGGTACTTACGGGATGACTTTGATTTCCTCTTTTCCAACCAACAAGTAGTCAATGATCTTATAAAAGTTGATTTCCTGCACAGTTTGAGAGAGTTGTTTGTTAGTGGTATTAAGCACACGGGAGGATTGAGTGTGAACTGATGATGAAATTCGCTTCATAACTTACTCTGCCGTCTGGGGTCTTTGGACCTTTGTAAGGGGGGACTTCACCCATCTGGACTGGCCATTCATCGAAGAACTCCTAAGGTAGCATTTCATTAGATTTTAGTAATTCGATCAAAAAAAAAGTGTAATCGTCCATTTTAATTGTGGATGATATTTTTTTCAAAACTAATTCAAAGAAAGATGTAACTGATGGATTGTTTACCTTTTGCTTGGTCATATCCAGGAGAGCAACTGAATATCTTTCGACATTCAGATAGATTCGAACTGTGTACAGAGCTTTGTGAAACTGTCGCTCGATGTCTGTAAGTTCTTCAAATACCTTGTTGGCAGACCACAACAGGATCTGTCGATCGGAAGAAAAGAGAGATTTACAGAACTCAGGGAGAAGGGCACACTAAATCCGATAGTTACATCTTTTAATTCTTTCATCAGACGTGGGCATCGTTGGCAAGGCCAGCATTGACTGTCCATCCCCAACTGGCCTTGAGAAAGTGGTGGTGAGCTGCAGTGGGTTCGTACCCCCACAGTGCTGCAGAGATGGGTTCAAACCATCTCAACAGATTGATATATCAATAATACAAAACTAGACAACTCTTTAGATTCAGGGCATTGAGGTTGTCTGTTGGGTGTAAAGCATGATCATATGGATACAGAAGGAAATAAGATGTGGAAACATGGGGACAGAGGTAGGCCAGTCAGACTCACAACACTGTTGGACATATTAGAACCATGGAATCCCTATTGTGCAGTGGAGGCCATTCGGCCCATCCAGTCTGCAGCGACTATCTGAAAGAGTATCTTACTCAGGCCCAGCCCCCATGCCCAACACCTGTAACCCTGTGCATTTACCACAGCTAATCCACTTAACCTACAGATCTTTAAGCACTTAGGGGCAATTTAGCATGGCCAATCCACCTGACCTGCACATCTTTGGACTGTGGGAGGAAATCGGAGCACCTGGAGGAAACCCACACAGACACGGGGAGAACGTGCAGACTCTGCACAGACAGTGACCCAAGCTGGGAATTGAACCCGGGTCCCTGGCGCTGTGAGGCAGCAGTGCTAACCACTGTGCCACCATGCCAATGTTATTCTGTCATTCAATTGGATGGTGGCTCATCTGCACCTCAACTTCACTTATCTGTCTTTGGTCCATATTCTCTACACCTTACCCAACAGAAATCTATTAATCTTAGTCTTGTAAATTTCAGTTCATCCAATATAAAGGAACAATCTTATTTTCTATTGAACGATAATGTACGGATCTGGTTGTTATATTCTTCATGGAATTTCAAGAGTTTTAGGGTGGGTTTATTTGCCATCATCTGCATTCAATTGAGTAGACAGCCTTTATGTCACTCCTGGGGTAAGGTGTGATAGAAAGAGTCTAATTGGATGGGCGTAACTGCTGACTCCAATCGGTGGTGGGGGGAAGGGCGGGGGAGGATGTTGTTGGGAGGAGAGCCCCTGGGATCTCTGTTTGCGGGAACTTACTTTTTGCTTTGATCAGGACGCCCTTTAAACATGGCATCCCGATCTCAGTGCAGCCGGACTTTGCCGGTATGTTGAGACTCCGCCCACCTACATGACGGCGTAAAACACACCCAGCTGTTTTTTGTGATAGATTATCAAATCGCTGGGAGAGGAAACCAGCATGTTTCTCATCGAAACCAACACTCTGCCATTTTTTGGTAAGTTTCCTCTTGATATTTCTCCAGTTCTGGATGTAGCCTATTCATCTTGAAATATACCAAGGATTTAATCTACAGTATTATTGTGGAGGTGTCCTGTAGTCTATCATATATACAACACTATCATGTACAATGGGCTAGCTAGCTGCATATGGTATTTCATGCAATAAGTGTGATATTAAGGTTTTGCATGGTGCAAAAGATGATCCTGAATCTATTTAGTGGAAGGTACAAAGAGCATCCATCCTAATTATTGATTCACCGTGACATCTGGATGCTGTCATGGACACCAATGTTAGCCTGGATGGTTCCTTTGGGACTTCCCTGAGACACAGGTCTTTCTCTTCTTTCATCAATGATAAAGTACAAACGCAGGTTAAGATTGTGTTGTATAAGCTTTGTGTCTAGTTGGCTTTCCTTGATAGTTCAAAACTTCCTTCAGGCTATGTAAAAATCTATAATAACACCAGGAGTCGGCTGTAAAGAAACAGTGCTTTATTGCACAAAATAAAGTAACGCAAAAACCACAAGCCTGTGGTGGACACAACAGGTGCCAACTAGGACTAAAGGAATAATGGACCCTGCTTTATCAGGGGCCTGCTTTATACAGGGCTCGGTATACAAGCTCCACCTGGTGAATTAATTACCAATCCCCAGGGAGCTCGTATTCAATGAATCCTACAGGGAGGTCAATCAGTGATTCCCCATGCAAGTCCTGGGGGCTATCCAGGTGGATTTGTGGCAGGAAGGGGAAAACATTTGTCTAGAGGAGGGGTTTCATTCTACACTGACCTGTCACTGAACACCCTGTAGCTTGGGTCAACTTCAGGACAAGAAAATCTCCTTGCCAAAGCCTTTGAACGACCTGACATAAGCAGATGAGTAAACCGAATGCAATGTGGATCTTGGACATTTGGAATATCAAGGTAACCAGGATCTCGAGCCGTCCTGTGTTATTCTTTCCAGGCCGGATTATCAAATGCAAATTTATTGTAATTGAGTTCCCAACATTAAACGTCAGAATTCCCATGATGGGGGAGGGAGGGGGGTGGGAGGGATCAGGCAATGGCATCACGCCTTTACATTGATGTGAAATGTGATTTGGGCCTTCTCGCTGGATTCTCCTCTCCTACTGCTGATCCCGTTTGACAGAAAGAGGAGCAGAAAAGCCCCACCCCCCCCCCCCTCCCCCATGATGTCTATTTCTGCTATAGACAGGTGGATATTGGCAATGCGAAATACATTTTTTTTGCTGTACTGTTTCCATATCTATTATGAGGAGCTCCCGATACTCCCTAATCCCCCTTGGGCTTATCAATTGTGTAAAGAATGTTGACTGCTTCCCTTGGGAGGAAAGAGTAGCTGACGTGGCTGCCAACAGAAGATCTAACCACTTTGGCAGATTTGATGGCCAAACTGGGAAGTATGCAGTGGGCCGAAGCACTATGAATGACTGACCCACTTGTTTGCCAACACTAGGAATCTGGCACTGCTGCCACTCAACGCCAAACAATCTTTCAGGCTGGTCTCCCTTGGTAATACGGTCTTACATGTGCTCTATGCCAAACTTAAATCTTAGCAATCCTTTTACACAATTAGTGGTCCTTAAAGCCTTAGCTTTGCAAAGCGGCAATGAACTCTTGGCTGAGCTAAATGGGGTGTATCCCTACAGTCTGCACCCCATCTTAAATATATCTGTGCTGATTTTTTTAGTTGCTTGATTTGACACAAATACTGAAGATTTTCACATCTATCAAACAAGCTCGATCCAAATAAAAATGGCGCCATAATAAGGCTCTGCTTCCTATTTTTGCTAGCAAGACTGGTTGTTCTTACATTGTGGAGGTCTCGAGAATCATAGAATCTCATAGAATCACAGAAGGAGGCCATTCAGCTGATTGAGCCTGCATCGACAAAAATCCCACCCAGACCCTATCCCCGTAACCCCACATATTTACCCTACTAATCCCCTTGAAACTAAGGAGCAATTTAGCATGGCCAGTCAACCTAACTTGCACATCTTTGGAGTGTTGGTGGAAACCGGAGCACCTGGAGGAAACCCACACAGACAGTGATCCAAGGCTGGAATTGAACCTGGGACCCTGGCACTGTGAGACAGCAGTGCTAACCACTGTGCCGCCGTGCTGCCCGTAACCATTAGGTTAAGCAGATATGACACTATATCAGAGGGAGTTCGAGGCCATAATAATTTTGTGTTTACACTACAATAACATTAATGTGAAATGGAATTAGCACTCCGTTTGAGTTTTCCTTTGTTCCAGGGTTAGGATGGACCCATATTCTAGGTTTAAACTATGATTTTAGCAAAGTGAAACTGCGTTATGTCAGTGCAGTGTAAATGTTGCCTTTGTCTGCAGTCCAGAAAGCTAGATCCAAGAACTGAGTCAGTAAATGTGGAATGCTGTTCATGTCTGACTCTAACACTCCAACACTTGTCTAAAGGTGGAATTTAGGTAGCTGACCTGAGATACAAGATGCTTAATGTCTGATTCTGAGTTGACTCTCCTGCATTCTGCTCCCTATATAGTAATAAGGGTAAGGCTCTCACTGCATCGAACCAAACGATTCCAGTTTCTGTATTTACACACGGTGACACAGTGGTTAGCACTGCTGCCCCACAGCGCCAGGGACCCTGGGTTCAATTCCCGGTTTGGGTCACTGTCGGTGTGGAGTCTGCACATTCTCCGTGTCTGTGTGGGTTTCCTCTGGGTGCTCTGGTTTCCTCCCACAGTCCGAAAGACGTGCTGGTTGGGTGCATTGGCCATTCTAAATTCTCCCTCAGTGTACCCGAACAGGCGCCAGAGTGTGGCGACTAGAGGATTTTCGCAGTAACTTCATTGCCGTGTAAGCCAACTTGTGACACTAATAAACTAACTTTAAACTTAAACTGTACCCTTTCTAGTGAGGTACACATATGGTGCAGAGGGAGCAGATTGAGTTTGTGAGGAGTTTTACTTTTGACATAAAATAGACCAATTTCGACAACACATAGCAAACAATTGGTTCATGCCTGCGGCCCCACAAAAGTAAAAGATAAAACGATTGGGGGCCTTTTTGCAGAGCGGCCATTAGCAGTGCCTTAAGGTAAGACTGCTCACCACAGGAAGTAAATAGGCAAAGAGGTCACCGAACATTGAAAGTGATTGTGCTGATTAATATGTTTAGTGATTTGATAGAGGGCAGTTTTGTAAACTTGTATTGAAAGTCAAGTGAGGAATTCTCATGTAATTCTTGAACATTATAAATGGAGAACAGTTGATCCCTGAGAATGTTTACGCGATGGTTTTATCATATTATTCCCCATTTACGTTACCAACTACAAGAGTGAAGTGTCAGATGTTATTACACTGGCCTGGACCACGACACGCATCAGAATGGGTAGAGAAAGAATCAAGTTTTAAATGAATTTATTTGAACCTAACACAAATATTACCTGGGACCGCCGTGATTCCACATTGTAGAGGTAATTTATATGAGAGTGTTTCAGGGCTAAAGATGCAAAATTAAGATATTTTGTAAAAACCTAGAAATATAAAACAAATAAATAGATTAACTCTCAATAGATGTGATCTTCTTTAAACTTGAATAAACAATCTCAGATGGTTATCTCCAGCTACCTCTTGGTCTTCTGTTGTGAAGTTTGCTTCGCCAATTTTGTTGATCACCATGAAGACTGCTAATACATCCTTCCCCTGCAGCACCGGGGCAGCTAGAATGTTCAGAGTCACGTAGCCGGTCTGTTTATCGACAAATTCAGAAAAATGGGCATCCTAAGACAGAATCACAGAGTCACATTCCTGTTTGTCTCCAACACATGTTGTAGGCCATTCTACCAATAGTGGTGTCCTCATAATTAGATATCTAAATTAATCAATTCATAGCTGTTTACAGCACAGAAGGAGGCCACTCAGCCCATCATGTCCATGCTGGTCAACAAAGATCTGACTACACTAGTCACATTTTCCAGCGCTTGGCTCATAACCCTGAATTATAAGGCACATGAGTGAATACTTCTGAGATGTTACAAGAGTTTCTGACTCAACCACCCTTTCAGCAGTGAGTTCCAGATTCCAACCACCACCTGCGTGAAAAAGTTTCTCCTCAACTCCCCTCTTACCGTAAGTCTGTGCCCGTGGTTATTAACCCCTCTACTAATAGGAAAAGTGCTTTCCTATCCACCCTATCTATGCCCCTCATAACTTTAAACACCACTATCAGGTCCCCTCTCAACCTTCCCCAAGGAAAACAGCCCCAGCTAATCCAATCTTTCCTTATAGATCAGACCCTCCATCCCAGGCAGCATCCTGGTGAATCTCCTCTGCACCCTCTGCAGTGCAATCACATCCTTCCCATAACATGGTGACCAGAACTGAACACAATGGGCCCGATGTTACCATACGGGCGCGGAAACGTGGTAAAGTCGGGCATGAGGCCATTAACGCGATCCGCGCCCATGTCCATGCAGATGCCCACATAACTGCGGCCCGAGAATGGTTGGGGGGGAGGGGGGGGGGGAGTTAATTCTACCCCACCACATTTCTAATTCTGATCATTCCCATTATAAATGCTACTTAGATTATATTTCACTTGCCATGAATGTTGTTTTTTTACCCCCTACACCAGCAAGTTCAGAAGGAGTAGAAATTATTTTATTACCATTTCGCAAATTATCTTCTCAACTTGGAAATGCAGCTCTTAGAATTTACTGCAAGTTGGCTGTTGCTGAACACATTCCAAAGGTTGTTGAATCAAGTAACGGTTATTTGTACACACATCTATATGTTTCATTTTACACAACTTCAATAAAGGCCTGGATATGTACCTGGAGAGGCAGCAAAGAGAAGGGATTCCACAGCTATAATAGTACACGTGCACTTAATTAGTGAAACTGTCAAAGCACTCGGCTGTGAGTATGTGAAATATACTGGGAGGGAGGCCGGATGGATCTCTGGTGGGGGGTGGGGGAGGGCCAGATGGATCCCTTGGGGTGGGGGGGGGGGGCAGATGGATCTCTGGTGAGGGGAGGAGGGCCTGATGGATCTCCGGTGGAGGGAGAAGGGCCAGATGGATCTCCGGTGGGAGGGGGGTCGGCCGGATGGATCCTTGGTTGGGGGGGGGGGTGGAAGGGCCGGATAGATCTCTGGTGGGGGTGGGGGAGGGCCGGATAGATCTCTGGTGGCGGGGGGTGGGGCCAGATGGCTTTCTGGTGGGGCGGGGGGGGGAGGGGGAGGGTCGGATGGATCTCTGGTGGGGGGGGGAGGGGGAGGGTCGGATGGATCTCTGGTGGAGGTGGGGGGAGGGCTGGATGGATCTCTGGTGGGGGGGGAGGGCCGGATAGGTCTCTGGTGGGGGTGGGGGCAGATGGATCTCTGGTGAGGGGGTGGGGGGGGGGACAGATGGATCTCTGGTGGAGTGGGGGATTGTAGGGCCGGATGGAAGTCTGGGGGGTGGGGGGGGAAGAGAGACTACCAGATGCATCTCTGGTGGGGGCGGGAGGACCAGATGGATCCCTGATGGGGGGGAAGGGCCAGATGGATCTCTGGTGGGGTGGGGTGGGGGGGAGGGCCAGATGGATCTATGGTGTGGGGGTGGGGGGAAGACCAGATGGATCTCTGGGGCGGGGGGGGGGGGGGGTGGCAGATGGATCTCTGGTGGGGGAGTGGGGGAGGGCTGGATGGATCTCTGGTGGGGGGGTGGGAGGACCAGATGGATCTCTGGTGGGGTGGGGTGGGGTGGAGGGGAGGGCCAGATGGATCTATGGTGTGGGGTGGGGGGGGGAAGACCAGACGGATCTCGTGGGGGTGGGGGGGGGCAGATGGATGTCTGGTGGGGGGCGGGGGGCCACATGGATCTCTTGGGGGGGGGGGGGGCAGATGGATCTCTGGTGGGGGGGGTGGGGGAGGGCCAGATGGATCTCTGGTGAGGGGGTGGGAGGGCCAGATGGATCTCTGGTGGAGGGGGGAGGGCCAGATGGATCTCTGGTGGAGGGGGGGAGGGCCAGATGGATCTGGTGGGGCGGGGGAGATCCAGATGGATCTCTGGTGGGGGAGGGAAGGGCCAATGGATCTCTGGTGGGGGGAGGGAAGGGCCAGATGGATCTCTGGTGGAGGGGGGAAGGGCCAGATGGATCTCTGGTTGGGGGGCAGGGCTGGATGGATCTCTGGTGGGGGTGGGGTGGAGGGCCGGATGGAAGTCTTGGGGGCGAGGGGGGGGGGCACAGTAAGAAGTCTAACAACACCAGGTTAAAGTCCAACAGGTTTATTTGGTAGCAAATGCCATTAGCTTTTGGAGCGCTGCCCCTTTGTCAGATGGAGTGGGAGATGTGCTCACAAACAGGGCATACAGAGACACAAACTCAATTTACAGAATAATGATTGGAATGCTAATCAATGCTAATACAGCGAATCAACTCTTAAAGGTACAGACAATGTGAGTGGTGAGAGCATTAAGCACAGGTTAAAGAGATGTGTATTGTCTCCAGACAGGACAGCTAGTGAGATTTTGCAAGTCCAGGCAAGTTGTGGGGGTTACAGATAGTGTGACATGAACCCAAGATCCCGGTTCAGGCCGTCCTCATGTGTGCGGAACTTGGCTATCAGTTTCTGCTCAGCGACCCTGCGGTGTCGTGAAGGCCGCCTTGGAGAACGCTTACCGAAAGATCAGAGGCCGAATGCCCGTGACTGCTGAAGTGCTCCCCAACAGGAAGAGAACAGTCTTGCCTGGTGATTGTCGAGCGGTGTTCATTCATCCGTTGTCGCAGCGTCTGCATAGTTTCCCCAATGTACCATGCCTCAGGTCATCCTTTCCTGCAGCATATCAGGTAGACAACGTTGGCCGAGTTGCAAGTGTGTGTACCGTGTGCCTGGTGGATGGTGTTCTCATGTGAGATGATGGCATCCGTGTCAATGATCCGGCATGTCTTGCAGAGGTTGCTGTGGCAGGGTTGTGTGGTGTCGTGGTCACTGTTCTCCTGAAGGCTGGGTAGATTTGCTGCGGACAATGGTCTGTTTGAGCTTGTGCGGCTGTTTGAAGGCAAGAAGTGGGGGTGTGGGGATGGCCTTGGCAAGATGTTCGTCTTCATCAATGACATGTTGAAGGCTCCGGAGGAGATGCCGTAGCTTCTCCGCTCCGGGGAATTACTGGACGACGAAGGGTACTCTGTCCACTGTGTCCCGTGTTTGTCTTCTGAGGAGGTCGGTGCAGTTTTTCGCTGTGGCGCATCGGAACTGTCGATCGATGAGTCGAGCGCCATATCCTGTTCTTATGAGGGCATCTTTCAGCGTCTGGAGGTGTCTGTTGCGATCCTCCTCATCCGAGTAAATCCTGTGTTTAAGGAGGGCTTGTCCGTAGGGGGTGGCTTCTTTAACGTGTTTAGGGTGGAAGCTGGAGAAGTGGAGCATCGTGAGGTTATCTGTGGGCTTGCGGTATAGTGAGGTGCTGAGGTGACCGTCCTTAATGGAGATGCGTGTGTCCAGGAATGCAACCGATTCCAGAGAGTAGTCCATGGTGAGTCTGATGGTGGGATGGAACTTGTTGACGTCATCATATAGTTGTTTCAGTGATTGTTCACCATGAGTCCAAAGGAAGAAAATGTCATCGATGCATCTAGTGTATAACATCGGTTAGAAACATAGAAAAACTACAGCTCAAACAGGCCCTTCGGCCCACAAGTTGTGCCGAACACATCCCTACCTTCTAGACCTACCTATAACCCTCCATCCTATTAAGCTCCATGTACTCATCCAGGAGTCTCTTAAAAGACCCTATGGAGTTCGCCTCCACAACCCCTGACGGCAGCCGATTCCACTCGCCCACCACCCTCTGTGTGAAAAACTTACCCCTAACATCTCCCCTGTACCTACCCCCCAGCACCTTAAACCTGTGTCCTCTCGTAGCAGACATTTCCACCCTGGGAAAAAGCCTCTGAGAGTCCACCCGATCTATGCCTCTCAACATCTTATACACCTTGAAGGTCCTGTGCGGTGAAGAAGTCTTGTTCGAACCTGTGCATGAAGATGTTGGCATATTGAGGTGTGAATTTGGCCCCAATGGCTGTTCCGTGTCTCTGGATGAAGAACTGGTTGTTGAAGGCAAAGACATTGTGGTCCAGGATGAAGCGGATGAGTTGTAAAATTGCATCTGGAAACTGGCAGTTGTCGGCGTTGAGTACTGAGGCAGTTGCAGCAATGCCATCATCGTGGGGGATGCTGGTGGAGAGTGCCGAGACATCCATTGTGACGAGGAGTGCTCCTGGTTCAACTGCTCCATGTGCGCTGAGTTTTTGTAGGAAGTCTGTAGTGTCGCGACAAAAGCTGGGGTTCTTTGTACAATGAGTTTCAGGATGCCCTCAACATAGCCGGAGAGGTTCTCGCGCAGGGTCCCATTGCCCGATACGATGGGACAGCCGGGTGTGTTTGCCTTGTGTATCTTCGGGAGGCAGTAGAGATCTTCAACACGGGGAGTACGTGGGATGAGAGCACGGAGGGTGTTCTGAAGGTCTGGATCAAAGGTCTTGATCAGAGTGTTGAGTTGACGGGTGTGTTCTTTGGTCGGATCTGTGGGTAACTGTCGGTAGTGTCCTTGCCTGGACTTGCAAAATCTCACTCGCTGTCCTGTCTGGAGACAATACACATCTCTTTAACCTGTGCTTAATGCTCTCTCCACTCACATTGTCTGTACCTTTAAGACTTGATTAGCTGTATTAGCATTGATTAGCTTGATTAGCATTCCAATCATTATTCTGTAAATTGAGTTTGTGTCTCTGTATGCCCTGTTTGTGAGCACATCTCCCACTCCACCTGATGAAGGAGCAGCGCTCCGAAAGCTCGTGGCATTTGCTACCAAATAAACCTGTTGGACTTTAACCTGGTGTTGTTAGACTCCTTACTGTGTTTACCCTAGTCCAATGCTGGCATCTCCACATCATGACTAACGGGGGGGTGGGGGCAGGGCAGATGGATCTCTGGTGCGGTGGGGAAGGCCAGATGGATCTCTGGTGGGTGGCGGGGGGGGGGGGGGGGGGGAGGGGGGGCCAGATGGATCTCTGGTGGGGGCGGGGGCGGGGGGGGGGAGGGGGCAGATGGATCTCTGGTGGAAGGGGGAGGGCCGGATGGATCTCTCGTGGGGGGTGGGGAGGACCAGATGGATCTCTGGTGGGGGGGGGGTGCAGGGGCAAGGAGGTCCGCTGCCACTCTGCAGGTGATCGGTGGAGGGGAAAGGGGGCAGAGGGTCGCGATCGGTCCGGGTAGCGGGGGGGGGGGAGGGTGGGTGGATAAGAGGGAAAGTTATGTTGTTGTAGGGGTGGGGGTGATGTCTGTGGGGACCATCACTCCCGGGCCGCTTTATCCGCTTTTTGCGGCCCAGGAGCGATGTGACAGTGGCGTGATTTTCAGTTTTTTTCCTCACTGCGCATGCGCGGTTCAGAGCTCCGATCGTTTCAGGCGCGCTAAGCCCCGCCCACAGCGCAATTCAGCTGTGATTTATTTTCAGGCTGATTGCATATGGGGGCGCCTGAAAGCAGATTTCCAGGTCGGATCTGAATTGTGCCCAGGTTCAGCATTTAGAATGAAAATGCCCAATGGTTTATGTACTTAATTTAACTATGATGCTAATATGTTGCAAAAACCAGGATGTTGTCTTCATTCATGATGTCTGATCTCACAGCCTTTATTTTTCAAATTTTTAGAAGGGAAGTTGTGTATTGACAGCAATCTCTTTCTTTTAAACTATGACACATTAGTCGTTGAACTACATCCTGTGAAATCTCTATTAAAAGCTTGCATGCATCCACTTACCAGTTAAAAATGGGGAAAAATCAGTCTATTAAAACCTGGAAGAGACATACTCTGCTGGTAGGAATGGATAAGATGTTCAGCAAGAGGGCCAGTGGGCTGACGAATGGCAGATGGATTTAATTTAGACAAATGCGAGGTGATGCATTTTGGTAGATTGCACCAGGGCAGGACTTATTCAGCTAATGGTAGGGTGTTGGGGAGTGTTACGAACAAAGAGATCTAGGGGTACATGTTCAAAGCTCCTTGAAAGTGGAGTCACAGGTGGACGGAGTGGTGAAGAAGGCACTCGGCATGCTTGGTTTCATCGGTCAGAACATTGAATACAGGAGTTGGGGCGTCTTGTTAAAGTTGTACAAGACATTGGTAAGGCCACACTTGGAATACTGTGTGCAATTCTGGTCACCCTATTATAGAAATGATATTATTAAACTAGAAAGAGTGCAGAAACGATTTACTAGGATGTTACTGGGACTTGATGGATTGAGTTATAAGGAGAGGCTGAATAGACTGGGACTTTTTTCTCTGGAGCGTAGGAGGCTGAGGGGTGACCTTATAGAGGTCTATAAAATAATGAGGAGCACAGATCAGCTAGATAGTCAATATCTTTTCCCAAAGGTAGGGGAGTCTAAAACTAGAGGGCATAGGTTTAAGGTGAGAGGGGAGAGATACAAAAGCGTCCAGAGGGGCAATTTTTTCACACACAAGGTGGTGAGTGTCTGGAACAAGCTGCCAGAGGTAGTAGTAGAGGCAGGTACAATTTTATCTTTTAAAAAGCATTTAGATAGTTACATGGGTACGATGGGTATAGAGGGATATGGGCCAAATGCGGGCAATTGGGATTAGCTTAGGGGTTTTTAAAAAAAGGGTGGCATGGACAAGTTGGGCCGAAGGGCTTGTTTCCATGCTGTAAACCTCTATGACTTTATAAGAGAATCTGCACCCACCTGCATCCTGGATGAGATGCATAGAAACTTCATTAAGACAGTTGCGAAAAACCACCTGGATCATCTCAAGCAGAATTTAAACCTCAAATTTTCTGTGACTCTCTTTACATGTGTCAATAAGAATTTTGTCACACTTCCCGTGAAATTACAGAGTGCAGTAGCAGAAAGTTCAAAGCTATTCAAGGCCACGGTAACAGATTTGGGATTTACTGGCCAGTTATTAGTGTGACGGCATTTCAACGGCTAAAATTAGGGAAGAGCTTGTATTGTTTGCTAAAGCTCAACATGGTACAAAACAGATTCTTGTGGATAATCGAGAGTTTCCCATAGTAATTTTAACTTCCACCAGTAGTCTAAGAAAAGTTCAGCACAGGACAACCCTTCGGCTCTCCAAGCCTGTGCCGATCATGATGCCCTAACTAAAGTTTAAAAAAACCTTCTGCCCTTACATATGGTATAATAATTCATGAAGCATAGAAAAAAAGACAGGAACAAAAGAATTAATAGAAGAAACATGTAATAATGTCTTGTGAAAGGCATATTCAAGCAAAAACTTTGCTAGATGATCAGGAAGGTAGATAATTGGAAACTAGGTAATTCCACAGCATCAGTAAACACCAGAATCAGAGGCTGAGTGCTTCACGTAGCAGTGTGTTCCCCTCTGAGAAGTTACTTTTTACGTTCTGACCGCGTGAAAACCATTAAATTACCAGGGCAAGTCCCGAGAAATGGATAACTTTTGTGATCCTTCTTGATCTCCCTCCCCAATCAACCTTATGGGTTGAGAAGGATTATCTGTCATTGTCTTGATTTAACAGCAAGTGTAGTTATATCAGAATTGAGCTTGGTGTATAATGGAAGACCCATTGAATAGTGTCTGCCTTTGATTATTGGTGAAAGTTAAAATTACTACGGGAAACTCTCAATTATCTATTATGTACAAGGGGAACTGTTCTTCCTGATGTAAACTGCCCTTACATATGGTATAATAATTCATGAAGCATAGAAAAAAAGACAGGAACAAAGGAATTAACAGAAGAAACATGTAATAATGTCTTGTGAAAGGCATTTTCAAGCAAAAACTTTGCTAGATGATCAGGAAGGTAGATAATTGGGAACTAGGTAATTCCACAGTCCATGCATATGACAAATCCTCTACTTTGATTATTTATCTAGTCTTTCACATTTACACTAAATGTGAACCTACACTAAACATGCATATACAATTATGTGCATATACATAAAACCCTGAACACATGCCATTCATGTACATACACTCTGCATACAGGTACACAACCTATTTACACATTTGCCAACCTGTGCACATATATTACCAATGCAAGCATGCTATCAACAAAAATATACTACCCATATAGATAGCTGCCCAAGCATATACCTACACACATACCCTACTTTGTTAAAGTGCAGGAGCTCTAATGGACTGCCTGGGCACCTTTTAAGCTGAGCTTGACACAGAATTGGAGTCAAACTCTACTGTTGCAGAAAAGAAGTGCACCCAAAATGCACCGGGTAAAAGAAATGCAAACAGAAATATAATTCCATTGGATAACTGCATTCCAATAGAACTGAAAAGTGTTCCTCATGATGTTTTGGTTTTACAATATGGGACAAACATCGACTGAACCACAACACAAAAGGCTTTAGCTGTTGTGCATTTTTTCAAGAATAGCGAAGGCTCAAATCTGAAGCAAATACTACAGTTTAGGATTAATAATAACTTTAGTATCAAACCACAGTAAAACTGTACACTGATGCACATTACCAACACATCAAATGAAACAATAAGTATCCAGAATTAATGAATATTATTATTGCTATGACAGGTATTCCATCTTCCATCCTCCAAATGTAACTGTCCGAAGCTCCACTGACTGGTTCCTAACTCGCACCAAGTCCTAATCATTCTCCCCGTGTCTGCATGAGTTTCCTCCCACAATCTACAAATGTGCAGGTTAGGTGGATTGGCCATGATAAATTGCCCCTTGGTGTCCCAAAATGTGAAGGTTCGGGGGATTAGTGGGGACGGGGCTGGGGATAGGCTTAGTAAGATGCTCTGTTGGAGAGTTGGTGCAGACTCAATGGGCCGAATGGCCTCCTTCTGCACTGTAGGGATTCTCACCCCTGTTCTCACTGACCTATATTGGCCCGCACTCCAACAATGCCTCAAATTTAAAATTCTTATGTTGAAACCCCTCCATTGCCTTGCCCCCTTCCTCTGTATGTTACCTCCTCCAGCATTACAACTCACCTAGATCACTGCGTTGGTCCAATTCTGGCCTCGCACGCATCCCCAATTTTCAGAGAACCACCATTGATAGCTATATATTCAGCTGCCATGGCACCAAGCTCTGGAATTCCTTTCGTAACTTCTATACTCTCTCTCTCCTCCTTTAAGACTCCCCTTAAAACGTACTATTTTGACCAAGCTTTTGCTTATCTGACTTATTATCTCTTTATATGGATCAGTGTCAAATTGTGTTTGCTAATACCCCTGTGAAGTGCCTTGTAGTTCTGTTACATGAATAGTGCTAGATGTGTTGTATTTTGAACTACAGGGTAAATCAAAGAGAACATAGAACATAGAACAGTACAGCACAGAACAGGCCCTTCGGCCCACGGTGTTGTGCCGACCTTCATCTGAAACCAAGATCAAGCTATCCCACTCCCTACCATCCTGGTGTGCTCCATGTGCCTATCCAATAACCGCTTAAATGATCCTAAAGTGTCTGACTCCACTATCACTGCAGGCAGTCCATTCCACACCCCAACCACTCTCTGCGTGAAGAACCTATCTCTGATATCCTTCCTATATCTCCCACCATGAACCCTATAGTTATGCCCCCTTGTAATAGCTCCATCCACCCGAGGAAATAGTCTTTGAACGTTCACTCGATCTATCCCCTTCATCATTTTATAAACCTCTATTAAGTCTCCCCTCAATCTCCTCCGCTCCAGAGAGAACAGCCCCAGCTCCCTCAACCTTTCCTCATAAGACCGACACTCCAAACCAGGCAGCATCCTGGTAAATCTCCTCTGCACTCTTTCCAGCGCTTCCACATCCTTCTTATAGTGAGGTGACCAGAACTGCACGCAATATTCCAAATGCGGTCTCACCAAGGTCCTGTACAGTTGCAGCATAACCCCACAGCTCTTAAACTCCAACCCCCTGTTAATAAAAGCTAACACACTATATGCCTTCTTCACAGCTCTATCCACTTGAGTGGCAACCTTTAGAGATCTGTGGATATGGACCCCAAGATCTCTCTGTTCCTCCACAGTCTTCAGAACCCTACCTTTGACCCTGTAATCCACATTTAAATTAGTCCTACCAAAATGAATCACCTCACATTTATCAGGGTTAAACTCCATTTGCCATTTTTCAGCCCAGCTTTGCATCCTATCTATGTCTCTTTGCAGCCTACAACAGCCCTCCACCTCATCCACTACTCCACCAATCTTGGTGTCATCAGCAAATTTACTGATCCACCCTTCAGCCCCCTCCTCTAAGTCATTAATAAAAATCACAAAGAGCAGAGGACCAAGCACCGATCCCTGCGGCACTCCGCTAGCAACCTGCCTCCAGTCCGAAAATTTTCCATCCACCACCACCCTCTGTCTTCGATCAGATAGCCAGTTACCTATCCAATCGGCCAACTTTCCCTCTATCCCACACCTCCTTACTTTCATCATAAGCCGACCATGGGGGACCTTATCAAACGCCTTACTAAAATCCATGTATATGACATCAACCGCCCTACCTTCATCAACACACCTAGTTACCTCCTCAAAAAATTCTATCAAATTTGTGAGGCACGACTTGCCCTTCACAAATATCATGTTACAGGTATGTTTCAATATATTATATGTGAGTGCCTGGAGGTGCTTTGCACAGACTAAACCCCTTCATTCTAAAACACTGTCCACCATCATTGATGTTACCTTCTAATGGCAGTCTGAGTAACATTATTAACGATTCAGATTAGAGCTCTCACTTTTTTCCAAAATGTCTCAATTAGCAGAATCTTTTGTATTGTGGGAAAACCTTTCAGTTCTGTTGGCTAGCTGTTATCTAATACAATAATACTTTCAGATGCCACTGTCATATCATTGCAAAGCACCGTCTACCCTGTGTAGTTCCATTAGAATGTCAAACTGCTTGGCTGGTCGAATGGAGCTCCTACGGTTTACAAACTTCCAACAGAGTCTATTTCAAGTGTGGGAAAGCAGACACATTCATTTGTATGGTCACAACTTTAAAAGTTACAGTTAGTAGCCAACATTCTGCACATTACAATTATTTTATTAGCAAGGACGGGGTCGTTTATTTTCTTGGAGAACTATATTTTGTGCAATTGTGCCTTATATTATCATCTATCTGTCATGTAATCAAGCTTTGCACCGACTGTGCGCTTCTTGAGCTTTTTCCATCATGTCTGCAGGCTAGTTTAAATCCATAAGGTACACATGCACACTAATTACCTCTCGGATTTCCCTATCCTCTTCCAAAAACTCACCTTACTGATGCAGACCTCCTAACACTAGGTGGCAGTGCTGCTTCTTTCTGAGGTCCATTATTGTACTTCCAACTAATGTTGGTATGGCTTATTTATTATTAATGCTGTCTTTTCTAGTTTTATTTCTTCTTTCCCTATTGTTTCACCCCCTACCCCCCATCCCTCCTCACAACCGCCTCCAAGACCACATGCTTGAAGCACTGCAGTCACCAGCATAGGCCTGAGGTTTTCTTTTCCCTATTCCTGTCAACATCCCACTCCCAATTCTACCAGCCATTTTTGGAACTCCAGGCCTTTTATTCATTGCCCCCTCAACCTCTCTGTCCTCGCTGGTGCAGAATTCTACCTTAGGGCCAGCCCCTTGGTCAACAAATCAACAACTTTAAGCACCACAAACAGACAATTTTTCTCTTAATTGTGAAAAACAACAGACAAGGTCTGGGGAGTGGGTGGTGCAGGTGGGTGTGATGTTGGCAAAAGGGAGCAGACAATTCTGAAATAGTTCATTTGTACAAGATTACGAGGGACATGGACAGAGTGGATAAGGAGCAACTGTTCTCCTTAGTTGAAGGGTCAGTCATGAGGGGACATAGGGTCGAGGTGAGGGGCAGGAGGTTTAGGGGGGATGTGAGGGAAAACCTTTTTACCTAGAGGATGGTCTGGAGTGTGCTGCCTGGGAGAGTGGTGGAGGCAGGTTGCCTCACATCCTTTGACAAGTCCCTGGATGAGCACTTGGCCCATCATAACATTCAAGACCATGGGCCAGGTGCTGGTAAATGGGATTAGGTGGGATGTCAGCTGTTTCACTCATGTCAATGCACACTCGATGGACAGAAGGGCCTCTTCTGCACTGTATGATTCTATGTGGACGGGAAGAATGAAGGGGAAAGATGGAAGGACAAGATTCCCGAGGGGATAGGGAGCTGAGGAAAAGATGCAAAAAGGCAATGGGGATGAAGAGAGGAAATATAGAAGAGTTGAAGGGAGGAAGATTTGAAGGATGGAAGGGGCGGGGAGGAGAAATGAGTGAAAAAGAGATGGAGGACGCAAGACTGGAGGTGGGGGGTGGACAAATGAAGAAGGGGAAAGAGAATAGGGGAAAGGAGGGAATTGTAAAGCAGGCAGAGGAGGGTAAGGGGGAAAGGATCAAGGAAGGAATGTGGTCAGGAGACATGGTCAAGTTATCATGCACAATGACAGTGAGATGCTGTGAAGATGGACATATGGGACGAAGGTGTTGAGAGAATAGGAACTGGGAATCTGATACGAAATGAAGTGGTTATAGCACAACCTTTTTCACATTGCTTTCCACTTCCACTCTACACCTTAGACAAATCACCAACCCTCAACATTACCCACAAGCTCTCTGCAATTCTAGCTCAGTCCTTTCCCTCGACATCTCCTCTCGTCACCGAAAGAGACAGAGGAGCCAAATAACTACAGACAAAACACAGAGAAAAAATAAGCAGAAATCAATGTGAGAAAAGACCACATAAAAAACACAGACAAAAACGTAAAAAGCACAAGCAAACAATAAAATGTAGAGAAGGGGACACCGTTAATTACAACATGAGTGGGAGGTACACAATACCCGACATGAAAAGACACAGATGGACAGCACACTGGAACTGCTTGAGCAATGCCACACAAGATTCATTAGGATTGCCTTTATATTTGTACTGCACACCATCAAATACCTTGTAGCATTTGTGTGTGGATATAAATGTAGAAAAGTTCAAACTTCTTAAACAATAACATTTAGTTAATTGTTTCAAGAAAGCTATATCTTGCATAAATCATACTGATCAGGTAACACTTTGAATTGCATTAAAATAGAGCGACTAAATATGACAGAATGCATGACAATTGTTCAATAGCAAGGTACCTTTTTGACATGAGGAACATTCTGCATTTTCTTTGTGCGTGCTGTCCATCCCACCACCCCCATATCCAATGGGAAAACTATCTCACTCTGTGGTGACACAAGATTATTCTCAAAACGGGAGTCTCTGGTCACGTTAAAAAGTCTCGTGGCCAGCTCTGCAGTACCATTCCTCGACCTGAATGTGAACATGCTGCCTCTCTCTGCGTTGACCAAGGTGACAATCCTCTGTAGTACATTGTGCATCTGCTTCTCCACATTGGAGTCATCCTGCATCTCTTTGACCAGTTCGAACACAATGTCAGCCTCCTCCAGCTTGCACAGGTCTCTGAAGGAGACCTTGTCCTTTAACTCTGCCTTGGCCCCATTGAAGATTGCACCAATTGCCTCAGGCCTGAGTTTCCTGTCGAAATACTCCTTGGCAAATTGTGGGTTGGTCTCTAAATATTTCTCAACGGCTTCCCTGCTAATGTCTCCCATGTTCGCTGCTGAATGTCCTTTTAGATTTGCATCGCTGTAGGCTGGGAGATAAAGGGTGAAATCAGCAGTGCCCCTTTGGTAGTTGCAGGACAAGGTTAGTTCAAGGCATCAGGCACCCCAGCGGTTGCGGCAGTTCAGGCCAGTTGCTTCCAAGGTTGGCAGCATGCAACGATAAATGATTGTGAAAACTTCCAGACTGCTCCGAGCCCTGACGTCAGGACTTTAAATCCTGATGAATGCATTAGATGGTGAATGCTTATCTTCAATCCCGTTACTGAACCCGATTAATACTTCCAAAGATTACTGCTCCACGTGAGACTAGCATAATAAATTTAGACTTCTTTTCACCTAGGAAGCTTATGATGTGTGCAGTGTCAGTCTGATCTTTAACGTGTGCTGCGATGATAGGGAACCATGGTCGTTGAAGTGCCCACAATGTTGTGTTTTAAGAAGTTTTAACTTGAACTGAAACGATGTAAAGATAAATGGTTACATTCTGCGTGGAATCCTTTGTTCCTGTGGTGTAGAAGTGTGTGGACACGGTGCCTGGTTAATGCAGCAGTATTACAGCCCAACGTTCATCTGTACAATCTTAATATTATTTCTTAGAAAGGCTGCTCAATTCTTTTTTCCTTATCAACCAATCTGCTCACAGAATATTCACAGTGTGGCTTTCAGGAATAAATACAGCACTTGTTCATTTGGTTGCATTTTGGCCTGTGTTTGCTTGCATAACAATGCAATAGATTTTATTGTAAAAGTTACAAATGATTTCTAACCCATCATAAAACAACCTTTTCATAGAATCCTACAGTGCAGAGGGAGGACATTCGGCCCATCAAGTCTGCATCAACCACAATCCCACCCAGGCCCTATCCTCATGCATTTACCCTAGCTAGTCCCCCTGACACTAAGGGGCAATTTAGCATGGCCAATCGACCTAACCCACACATCTTTGGATTGTGGGAGGAAACCGGAGCACCCAGAGGAAACCCACGCAGACACGGGGAAAATGTGCAAACTCCACACAGACAGTGACCCAAGGCCGGAATTGAACCCGGGTCCCTGGCGCTGTGAGGCAGCAGTGCAACCTAAACTCATTGGGCTGAGCCAGCAGCTTAGAAGTGGAATAAAAACAGAAAATGCTGGAAAGAGTCATTAGGTCAGTGAGAACCTGTAGCGAGAGAAAGTGAATTTTCCTACCTGCTGAATTGGAAACAGCTCAGGTTTGAAGCTTGTACAGGGGCAGGGAAAAGGTTTGTATCTCAATCCAAACAGAGGGGAGCAAAGAACAAAGAGAAGATATGTTATAGGGTGGAAAGCAAGTGAGCTAAAAGGATAAAAGGGATGAGGGTGCAAGACAAAGAGGGGTGGTGATGGGGCCAGTAAAGAAGCACACGAGAAAATGCTGGAAAATCTCAGCTGTTCTGGCAGCATCTGTAAGGAGAGAAAAGAGCTGACGTTTCACAGATTTTCAGATTTTCCAGCATTTTCCCTTTTGGTTTCAGATTCCAGCATCCGCAGTTGCTTTTATAAAGTTGCTTTTATAAAGAAACAAAAGATGTGTCTAGAGGAGGTGTAAATGGCAATAGCTGAATCTGCACCAATAGTTGCTGTGCAAACAATGTGAGCAAAGGTTATAATCTGAAAGAATACTGTAAAGTGTCTAACTGAAAGATGAGGTGCTATTGCTTGAGCTTATGTTGAGCTTCAGTGGGACATTATAGGAGGTGGAAGTCAGAGTGGGAATGGAGCAGAGAATTAAATGACAGGTTAGTTCAGGTGACTTGTAGACTGAATGGAGATGTTCCCCAAAGCAATTACTCAATCTAGATTTGGCCTTCCACGTTGGTAACCTTCCATCCTATCACAGACTTTCCCTTTAGTTCTTACACCTCTCACTGCTTTACCTACCTCTGGACTAGTTTAAAACTTGTTACATCTCTAACGGTTTTCAATTCTGATGAAAGATCATCAAACCAAGATGTCTATTTCTCTCTCTGGAAAGTCTTTGGAGTATTTCGGTTTTTATTTCCATTTTTGTGCATCTGCAGTATTTTGCTTTTGCCTTGAGCAGAAAGGTTGGTGAATGTTACCACGTTGGGACAGTGGAGAAGCCACATTATGACAGAGATAAAACCTCTTGCTTCCTGTAATTCCCCATAATGAGATCAACAGTGTTGCTATTTGCACCTCGGATAGTACAGGGTTCCCTAATGTGCTTTCCAAATTTAAGTCTTAACTAAAAGGATTGGAAATTATGTTTAAATTTAACTTTGTGCCTGTAGGTGGAACCCCTAATGTGGTGGTAAGATTTTTGAGCGAGTAGACATTAAGGCACGGACAGAACTAGCAGCATTCAGTTAAATGAGTTTTAAATAAGTTCATGAGCTAACAAGAAGCAATTTATACATATGAGATGCAGCAATTGATTCAAACAAGTGATTATGATGTAAAACACATATGCTGATGTTTTGAATTATTGATTTTAAGGAGTATTGTTCACTTTAGTCAAAAAGCATTTTACCACAAGGCATCATGGTAAAAGTCATTATGGTGAAGCCATATTTCGAGAGAATATTTGAGGCTTGGAAATATGCAAGTTTTATCAGTAAAGTTTCACATGGGAGAACATTTAGTACACTTTATTATATTTCACGAAGAGGGTTTATTCACTGTCCCGATTAGATGGACTGTTGCCCAGTTGTGGTGTCACGAATTAGTCTGGTTAGATAGAGACCTTTAAGGGAACCCGTGAGAACGTTCATTTGATTCATCGGAGAGGTTTTGCTGCTCTATGCCAGAGCTACTTAACCCTTTGATGAACTCCTGGCGGCCACTGGTTTAAATAAAGTTATGTCTTTATACGGAGATATCTGCTTCGTGAGTCTTGTATTGTCTAAACTTTGGGCAGTACCTCGGGTACCCCACAATAGTGCCATTCTGTTGTTGGGAATCGATCAGGAATCATGAGGAGTGAAAATAGTTATAAATATTGAACAATGACATGAATTCAGTGGGGTTCGGATCAGCACTGTTCAGTGAGTCCCCAAAGTTAATTCTCCAAGAATGGCTCCAACAGGACAAAGTCACTGGGCCAAGCCATGGTTGAAGGCAGAATTTCACCAACCAAATGATTGAAAGCTAAGCACATAGCCTTGCAGTAGGACGATATATGAGAAACCCATGTGAACGATGTTTTGTCTCATGGTTGTTTTTCGCCATTGGATAACTGACATTTTATTCCACGTATTTTTTTATCTGGTTTCATGTAAGTTTTCATCACTTCCCTGAAGAAACTATCTTTACATTACTGGACTAGTAGTCCCAGAATGGCCCAGAGACTTGAATTCAAAATAAATAGCATATATGGAATTTCAATTCATGGTGACACAGTGGTTAGCACTGCTGCCTCACAGCGCCAGGGACCTGGGTTTAATTCCCGGCTTGGGTCACTGTCTGTGTCGAGTTTGCACGTTCTCTCCGTGTCTGCGTGGGTTTCCTCCGGGTGCTCCGGTTTCCTCCCACAGTCTGAAAGACGTGCTGGTTAGGTGCATTGGCCATGCTAAATTCTCCCTCGGTGTACTCGAACAGGTGCCGGAGTGTGGCAACTAGGGGATTTTCACAATAACTTCATTGCAGTGTTAATGTAAGCCTACTTGCGACTAATAAATAAAATTTAATAAATAAACGTTATAAATCTGGAATAAAAAG
The DNA here is from genome assembly GCF_964213995.1 of Mustelus asterias. Lineage (NCBI taxonomy): Eukaryota > Metazoa > Chordata > Chondrichthyes > Carcharhiniformes > Triakidae > Mustelus > Mustelus asterias. The sequence continues at coordinate 46,197,311 of NC_135811.1, read as the reverse complement.
CTAATATCAGTAACAGTGACCACGTAACAACCAGGTTGTTGTAAAAACCCACCCAAATCACTAATGTCCTTTAGAGAAGGAGATTTGCCTTCCTCACCCAGTCTGGCCCATAGTGACCTCAGAGCTACAGCAATGTGGTTGACTCTTAACTGCCCTCTGAAACGGCCTAGCCAGCTACACAGTTGCACTAAACCACTATGAGAAAGTATAATCCAGAGAAAACTGATGGACCTGAAGGAAAAAACAGGTAAACTTGGCAATGATGGTACTGGCCAGAATGGGAGTGCCATTTTAAGGAGTATGGGACCAGTTCAGACTAATACCTGCAATTTCCAGGTTTTACTGCTTTTCCTTCTGGGTAGGCATCAAATTCAGGCAAAGTCAAAGCCAGCCCAGGCAACCCTACAAAACTCTGCTCACTAATATCTGGGGACTTGTATCTGAATTGGGAGAGTTGTCCTACAGACTAGTCAAGCAGCAACCTGATGTAATCATACTGGTGGAATCATACCTTATAGCCAATGTTCCAGGCACTACCATCACCATTACTGAGTATATCCTTCCCCACTGGCAGGACAGCTCCACCAGCATGGTGGTATACAGTCAGGAGGGAGTGGCCCAGGAAGTTCTTAACATTGAGTCCACAAAGTTTCATACATCAGGTTAAATATGGACAAGGAAATCACCTGTTGTTTGCTACTTGTCACCCTCCGTCAGCTGATCCATCTATACCCCTTCATGTTGAACATCACCTGAAAGAATCACCAGGGGCAGAAAGCATACAGAGTGTGGTTGGTTGTCTTCAATATCCATCTCTAAGAGTGACTCAGTAACCCCACATTAGGACATATCTGCTAGACTGGGCCTGTAGCAGAGGGAGAACAAACAGCAGAGACCTCATCTTGACCAATTTACCTCAGATAGGTGAGCTGCCCATAACACTGCACGGTGCTAGTGGAATCCATCTTCACACTGAGGACACCCTGCATCGTCTGGTATGACGCTACCATCATGCTAAATGCAATGGGTTTAGGACCGATCTAGCAGCTGAAAATGGAGCATCCTCAGGTGCTGTGGGCCATCAGCATGAGCAGAATTGTAATGAACCACTATCTGTAAAGTTATCACTCAGCATAACACTCACAATACCATTACCATCAAAACAAGGGATCAACTTTGGTTTAATGAGAAGGTAGAAATGCATACCAGGTTAGCATTGCTGCCTCACAGCGCCAGGGACCCAGGTTCGATTCCCGGCTTGGGTCACTGTCTGTGCGGAGTCCGCACGCTCTCCCCATGTCTGCGTGGGTTTCCTCCGGGTGCTCCGGTTTACCCTCTCAGTCCAAATGATATGCAGGTTAGGTGCATTGGCCATGCTAAGTTCTCCCTCAGTGTACCCGAACAGGTGACTAGGAGATTTTCACAGTAACTTCATCGTAGTGTTAATGTACGCCCACTTGTGACACTAATAAATAAACTTTAAGTTTTAACTTTAAACAGGAGCAGAACCATGCATACGAAATGAGGGTGCCAACCAGGACTGTATGCATGCTAAGCGGCAGAAGCAGCATGTTATACACAAAGCTAAGCAATCCTGCAACCAATGGATCAGATCAAAGCTCTGTAAAACTGACAACAACCAAAGAAGGAAGAGGATCCATCAACCTCGCCATCCTCAATGATGGCGGAGCCCAGAAGGTCAGTGCAATAGACAAGGCTAAGTGTTTGGAATCATCTTCAGCCGGAAGTGCTGAGTGAATGACCCATCTCTGCCTTCTGGTCAGGTCCCCACCATCACAGAAGCTTGCCTTCAGCCAATTCAATTCATTTCAAATGATAATCAAGAAATTGCTCAGTTTTCAGGATACAGCCCAGGTTATGGGTTCCAATGACATCCCAGCTACAGCGCCAATCATTCCCATTGGAGATGACTAAAAGATGAACTGTAATGACACCAGGGCTTAAAAGAGTTCAATTACTCAGCTAGCTTGAACAATCTTAGCTTCTGTTTTCTTGAGTTTAGAAGGTTAAGAGATGATCTAATCAAGGTGGTTTAAACAATCAAGAAAGTTGATAATGTAAACACAGAGAAGCTGTTTCCCCTGATGGGGGAAATCCAGTACCATTGGGCACAATCTTAAATTAGGGCTACATAATTAATCCAGTGCATGTCCACATTGGCATCAGGGAATGGTAGCAATGGATTAATGTGTGTCTTATGGTAAGTTGTACAAGCTATCAGGCCTCTCATAAGGCAATCCTTGTAGAAGACCAGAAGACATAGGATCAGAATTAGGTCACTCGGCCCATCGAGCCTGCTCCACCATTCAATCATGGCTGATATATCTGCTGCCTATTGCGAGGATCAAATTCACAGATATCTGTTGAGCAGTTAGAGGCTATCCTCCTTGTGTTTGGGACAGGGGAAATGGAGAAAGTGGGAGAAGTGGGGTAATTTTGGCTCCAAGATGACACACCTAGGGATGGAATCTCAGAACCATGTTAACCGAAGAATCCACCACCTGGACTGGACAGATCCCGAGTACGTCAAGACATTGCGAATGATGAACCAGCCGACCTAGCTCACTAATGGAACATGGAGTGATGGGTCAGAGTTCATCCCACTGTACTCTAGATAAAGAAAGAAGTTGCCTTTCACAATCTCAGGACAAATAGCCTGCAAATGTGTGCGCCCACTGTTAAGAGGGTCCCAGCTGTATGGAAAATTTGACTAAACTCCAGCAGTATCTCTTTGCATGTATTGGGATGATCAAAAACAAATCAACAACACGACAGTAGCTTGTATTTAAATGCAGCATTCCTAGGGTCCAGGATTCTTCTTATTAGGATCCAGTTAACCCTCAAGTCTCTAACAGGGAAGGTTGGTGCTAGATGGAAAAGTAACAGCATTATCAAAATGATGCACAGCACATCCCATTTCTCTTCTAGATTCTTCAGTCTGAAGGAAATGATGGCCTAGTGGCACTTTCGCGAGACTATTAATCCAGAAACTCAGCTAATGTTCTGGGGACCCGGGTTCGAATCCCACCATGGCAGATGGTGGAATTTGAATTCAATAAAACAAATTCTGGAATTAAGAATCTGCTGATCATCATGAAACCATTGTTGATTGTTGGAAAAACTCATCTGGTTCACTAATGTTCTTTAGGGAAGGAAATCTGCCGTCTTTACCCGGTCTGGCCCATATGTGACTCCAGAGCCACAGCAATGTGGTTGACTCTCAACTGCTCTCTGGGGATGGGCAATAAGTGCTGGCCAGACAGCGATGCCCATGTCCCTCGAATGAATAAAAAACAAATTCATCTGATTGATTAAGATTGGCAGCTCAGCTCATTTTTCTTTTAAGTCAGCCTTCCTGAGACTGTCGCTATTTCCAGTAAACAAATGCAGCCTGTGTTTATGTAGAGACTTAAACAAGAAAATTACCAAAGGACTGCACAGAGAAAATCTTCCAAAAATTGACACTGAGCCAGGGCAGTAGATATTGGTACAGATGATCCAACTGTCAAAGAGGTAGCTTTTTAAGGGGGTCTTAACAGAGGGGTGAGAGTTGGAGAGATAGAGATGGTTAGGGAGGGGATTCCAGAGCTTAGAGTCTAGACAGCTGAAACCATGGCCACCAATGGTGGGGCATTGGGAGTTGGTGTGACATTAGTGTACCTTTAAGAAACGTTTTAAAAAGATCATGTTCTCTGCAGCTCTCTCAGCCTCAGCTTATTTCATTATTGCTGAATTGTCTGTCGGAGCCCTTTTATTGCTCCTTCAGTGGTTTAAATGGCGTTTTGTTTATTTTTACTCTGGGATCTTTTATGATCCTGCATTGTTAGGAGGAAGACTGGTTGGCAGGCCATGTGTTTTGGACAGTTTATTTTCTTCCTAGTGAATTTAAGGTTTCATTTTCTGTTTGGCTGGCTGCAGTTTGAGTTTAGAAGGGACATCAAACGGAAAAGAAGTGTTTCTCTCTCCCTGGTTTTGGAAATTCTGCTGGTTCGCTGAAAGCAAGGCTTCTTGTCTTCCTGGAGTGGAAAATCTGCTGTTGGTGCCTTGACCAGAGTCTGTCCCTGGTGTTCTGGGAAGCTGTTCTGACTTCAAATTGTTCTGGGTGTATCCAGAGGGCTGCTAGATGTTACAAGGCTGAGAAGACAGAGCTTCATAAAGCACTTTGGAGTTTCTGACCTGAATTATAACATGGGGGATAGACAAGAGGCCAGAGTTGGAAGAATGCAAAGTTTTTGGAGGGTGGCACAGGGCCACAGCGGTTAGCACTGCTGCCTCACAGCGCCAGGGACCCGGGTTCAATTCCAGCCTTGGGTGACTGTGTGGAGTTTGCATATTCTCGTGGGTTTCCTCCGGGTGCTCCGGTTTCCTCCCACAGTCCAAAGATGTGCGGGTTAGGTGGATTGGCCATGCTAAATTGCCCCTTTATATCAGGGAGCCTAGCAGGGTAAACACATGGGGCTACCGGGCCTGGGTGGGATTGTTGTTGGTACAGGCTCGATGGGCCAAATGGCCTCCTTCTGCACTGTAGGGATTCTATGATCCTTAGATTATATGGCTGGAGACCATGACGGAGACGAGGAGGAACCAGTCCATGCAAGGTTAATTCGGTTCCGAGACAGCATGATCCCCGTAGTGGCATCATGGTGTCAGTAGATGTTATATACTGGGATCCATATGAAGTCCAGGCACCTTGTTGGAATGAAGGACATGGTATCTTGAGGCATTATGTGAATGCATGCATATCTATGTATATCTTCAACAGGAAGGAGGAGGAGAAACTACAGCTGGGGAAAAGCATGCTGGGAGTCATTGTGTTGCTAAGATACAAAGCAAAAAACACATTCTCCAAGATGCTCTTGTAGACTGAAGATCTCAGTGCTCCAGCATGTTAAGGAATTATAAATATTTATTCCAGAGAAGCACTTCTGTCCGAATGAAATATAACAAAGGATAAATTATACAAAAGCAAAACACTGCATAACCTGTAACTCTAAAGTTATATAATGTTGTGCTTATTTGATTTGATTTATTATTACCACATGTAGTGGGATACAGTGAAAACTATTGTTTCTTGCACACTATACAGACAAAGCATACCATTCATAGAGTACATAGAGGAGAAGGAAAGGAGAGGGTGCAGAATGTAGTGTTACAGTCATAGCTAGGGTGTAGAGAAAGATCAACTTTCTCTACACCCTAGAAGGCTGCCTACAGTCCAGTCCAGAGGTAGGTCCATTCAAAAGTCTGGTGACAGCAGGGAAGAAGCTGTTCTTGAGTCGGCTGGTACGTGACCTCAGACTTTTGTATCTTTATCCTGACATAAGAAGGTGGAAGAGAGAATGTCTGGGGTGTGTGGAGTCCTGGGTTATGCTGCTGCCTTTCTGAGGCAGCGGGAAGTGTAGATGGAGTCTTTGGATGGGAAACTGGTTTGAGTGATGGACTGGGCTTCGTTTATGATCATTTGTAGTTTCTTGCGGTCTTAATCAGAGCAGCAGCCATACCAAGCTGTGATACAACCAGAAAGAATGCTTTCTATGGTTCAGCTGTAAAAATTAGTGAGCGTCGTAGCGGACATGCCAAATTTCCTTAGCCTCCTGAGAAAGTAGAGATGATGGTGAGCTGTCTTAACTATAGCGTCAGCATGGAGAGACTAGGACAGGTTGTTGGTGATCTGGACACCTAGGGAAACTTGAAGCTCTCGACCATTTCCACTTCATCCCCATTGATGTAGACAGGAGCATGTTCTCCACTACGCTTCCTGAAAATGATGACTATCTCTTTCATTTTACTGACATTGAGGAGGAGACTATCATCATTGCACCATTTCACCAGATTCTCTATCTCTTTCCTGTACACCGCCTCATCATTGTTTGTGATCCGACCCACTGCAGTGGTGTCACCAGCAAACTTGAAAATGGAGTTGGAGCAGAATTTGTCCAAACAGTCATAGGTGTATGAGGAGTATAGTAAGGGGCTGAGGACACAGCCTTGCGGAGCACTGGTGTTGAGGAGGTGTCATGGCCTATTCTGATTGATCACGGTCTGTGAGTTAGGAAGTCTAGGATTCAGTCGCAGAGGGAGGAGCCGAGCTCCAGGCTACGGAATTTGGAGATGAGATTTGTTGGGATAATGGTGTTGAAGGCTGAACTGTAGTCAATAAATAGGGGGCTCCAATTTAATGACCCAACGAAAAAATGTTTAGAAACAAACTCAGGGATACATTGAACTTGATAAACCTTTTGTTCCAGAGTACGTTTGCTTGCACAAATTAAAGTCAGCACGCAGATAACATCACTTTAACAAATATGTCTCTGGTGCAAAGTGCAAGAACATTTCAGTATATGGCACTGACCCAGTTTCCAACAAGTCTCACAAACATCGGTGACCACAGCTCAGCCAAGGGCTGTCAACGTCGAAGCCAATCATTTGTGGAATCGGAGATTGTGCAAGGAAAAGGCAAGGTAAATGGTTATGAAAACAAGTATTCAAACCGCCCCAAACCTTTGGACAACATCTGTGCTCTGTCAAAAGAGCAGAAGCCCTCCCCTCCCCATTCCTTTGCTGATGTTGAAAGATGTGAACTGGGCAAACTGTGGTGCTTCAGCACTATCTGGAGAAGCAGCCCTTCACTCAGCAACGCAGCTTCACTTTGACAGTCTCTCATCCCGTTAACTGAATGTAAAAATGATCAGCATTCAGTATGAGTGTGTGTGTGTGTGTAGAGGATGGGTTGTTTCTGGATAGACTATCATCACATAGTTATGTAACTGGAGAATAGGGTCTCTGTCAATGATTTACATTCCAAAGCTGTTTTTTTCTGATTTTCGGGTAGAGGGGGAGGGGAGAATGGATTACGAAAGCTGGATGACACAGGATGGGGGATGGGGGGTAGTGATCAGTGTATATATAGGTGTGGGGAAGCTAGCCAAACCGTTCGGAAGAGCTGCCTACAGCATTTTATTCACAATTGTATGAAAGGTAATGTCCTCTCTTGATTGAGACCTGAATCCAAGTGTATTGAGATTTGGATCAGACAGTAAGCACGACATGGGTTTGGGGGGTTAAAGAGGTCAGTGGCAGGCCAGCAGTTGAAGCAGGGCTGACTACAGTCCAGGGGCAGAGGGGGAGGATTTGTCTCCTTGCATTTAATGTGTGTCTTCTTTTATGGTAGAGAATCTGAAGGCGATGGCACAGTGCAAGCTCCTGTAGAAACTTATAATACTTCATTCCTATCCATTATAGAAGTAACAATATTGCATGAGAATTTTTGTAGAGGATTGGCCAAGCCCTTTTGAGGCATTTTCACTATTTACCTCATTAATTAATGCTCCAGTTAAATTAAACACTATCAAAACTGCAATATTATTTAAATTTGTGAAAAAGATAACGGTAGAGGTGTTAATTTTCTCTGTAGCATTACATTAATATAACATTGCCACAATGATGTCTGGAGTTAATGTGTGTCCTTGCATTTACTGCGTGTCTTATTTTATGGTAGAGAGTCTGAAGGAGGATGGCACAGTGCAAGTTCTTGCAGCTCCTGGCAGTGGTCCTCTTTTCCATTTCCCCTTGCTTCGCCAAGTCCGACTGCGTGGTGAGCAACTTTCAAGTGAAAGAAAACTTTAACAAGACCAGGGTGAGTATTTTTGGTGCTGCGCTGTTCTTAAGAGAAGGAGATGATGAGCTCCCCAATAGCTGACCCCGGAGCCCTTTCTCTTCCAGTATGTGGGAAAGTGGCACGCCTTCGCCAAGAAGGACCCGGTGGGCATCTTTCTGGAGAGTAACATCCACGCCGAGTTCAAGATTGAGAACCAGACGATGACCGCCAAAGCGACTGGACTGGTCACCTTACTGCCGTAAGTACTTTTGTCCCCCAGGCCAGCCTTTACTGAGAGCCTCTCTCCATTATTTCCCACCCCCCCCCCACCCCCCCCCCCACCCCCACCCCCCCACCCCCCCACCCCACACGCACTCTCTATTCTAACTCTGGGTTTCTTTTCTCAATGCAGCGAGTGGATTGTGTGCGCCGAAATGATGGGGACTTTCAATGACACAGATAACCCCGCCAAGTTCAAACTGAAGTACTGGGGAGCAGCCGAGCATCTCCAGAAAGGCAGTGAGTAAAAAATAAAAGCTGCTGACTGGGCTACAGCAACTCAGCAAAGCAGCCTTTTGTTACCCAGCGTTTCAACCGCTGGCAGCCTGCGGTCCTTTAAATCCACTGTGTGGAGATGCCGGAGTTGGACTGGGGTAAACACAGTAAGAAGTCTCACAACACCAGGTTAAGGTCCAACAGGTTTATTAAATCCATGTCCTGTTTTGTTTTTATGAGGCTCTGGTTGCTGATTTTAAAGTAACTCTTGCGTTTTGAGTGACAGCACAAACAGCTCTTTCCAAGGCCAACTTCAATTGGGTAAGAATGGATCTGGCCCAGATCAATTGGAATCAAAGATTAACAGGCAAAAATGTAACTAGACAATGGGCTATCTTGAAAGATATAGTTTAGGTACAGCTGAGGTATCCTGCACGAAGGGGGAAGGTAGGGCAAATAAAAAAATCCAGATCTCCCTGAATAATGAAAGGGATAGAAATTAAATAGTAACAGATAGAAACAGTAGTGAGCTGCCTTCTTGAACTGCTGCAGTCCTCATATTGTAGGTACACCCACAGTGGTGATAGGAAGGAAATTCTAGGATTTTGACCCAGTGATGGAATTGTTCCTGGTTAGGATGGTGTGTGACATGGAGGGGAACTTGCAGGTGGTGGTGTTCCCATGCATCTGTTGTCCATGTCCTTCTAGGTGGTAGAGGTTGCAGGTTTGGAAGGTGCTGTTGACGGAGCCTTGGTGAGTTGCTGAATACATCTTGTAAATGATACACGTGGCTGCCACTGAGTGTGGGTGGTGGAGGGAGTGGATGTTTGTCGTCAGGGTGCCAACCGAATAGACTGCTCTTTCCTGGATGGTGTCAAGTGTCTGGAGTGTTGTTGGAGCTGCACTCATCAAGGCCAGTGGAGAGCATTCCATCACACTCCTGACTTGTGCCTTGTAGATGGTGGACAGGTTTTGGGAAGTCAGGAGGTGAATTACTTGCTGTAGAATTCCCAGCCTCTGACCTACTCTTATAGCTACAGTATTTATACATCTGGTCCAGTTCAGTTTCTGGTCAATGGTAACCCCCAAGATGTTGATAGTGGGGGATTCAGCGATGGTAATGCCATTGATTGTCAAGGCAAGATGTTTAGATTCTCCTTTGTTGGATACGGTCATTGTGAGGCGTGATATTAAAGTTTAAAGTTTATTTATTAGTCACAAGTAAGGCTTACATTAACATTGCAATGAAGTTACTGTGAAATTCCCCTAGTTATTTGTCACTTATCAACCCAAGCTTGAATAATGTCCAGTCCTTGCTACATATGGGCATGGACTGCTTCAGTATCTGAGGAGTCGTGAATGGTGCTGAACATCTGTAAATATACCCACTTCTGACTTTATGACAGACTGAAGGTTGTTGATGAAGCAGCTGAAGATGAATGGGTCTAGGACACTACCCTGAAGAACTCCTTCAGCAATGTTCTAGTACTGAGATAATTGACCTCCAACAACCATGACCATCTTCCTTTGTACTGGGTATGACTTCAACCAGTGAAGAGTTTTCTCCCTGATTCCCACTGACTTCAGTTTAGCAAGGCCTCCTTGATGCCACACTCAGTCAAATGCTACCTTGATACCAAGGGCAGTCACTCTCACCTCACCTCTTGAGTTCAGCTCTTTTGTCCATGTTTGAACCAAGGCTGAGTGGCCTTGGCAGAACCCAAACAGTGAGTAAGCTATTGTTGACCATGTGGCATCCTGTGCTTTAACAAAAGCAAGGTCAATATGTTAAACCAGTATAAAACACTAGTTTGATCTCAACTGGGGCGTTACATCCAATTCTGGGGACCACACTTCAGGAAGGACGTGAAGACATTAGCAAGAGTGCAGAAATGATTCACCAGAATGGTTCCAGGGATGAGGAACTTCAGTTACATAGAAAGATTGGAGAAGTTGGGACCATTTTCCTTGGAGAAGGGAAGGTTGAGAGGAGGTCTGATGGATATATTGAAAAATCATGAAAGCTCTGGACAGAGTAGATAAGGAGAAACTGTTCCCATTTGTAGAAGGATCGAGAACCAGAGGACACTGATTTAAATTGATTGGCAAAAGAGGCAACCATGACAAGAGGAAAAACAAATTCACCCAGCGAGTGGTTAGGATCTGGAATGCAGTGTTTGAGATTGTGGTGGAGGCAGCTTGATTGGGGCTTTCCAAAGGGAATTGGATCATTATCAGGAAATGAATTATTTGCAGAGCAGAGGGGGGTGGCACTAGGTGATTTCTAAAATTAATTTTGGGGATATGGGCATCGCTGGCTAGACCAGCATTTATTGCCCATCCCTAATTGCCTTTCAGAAGGTTGTGGTGAGCTGCCTTCTTGAATCGCTGTAGTCTCTGAGGTACAGGTGCACCCACACTGCTGTTAGGAAGAGAGTTCCAAAATTTTAAACCAGTGACAATGAAGGAATGGAAAAATATTTCCAAGTCAGGGTGCTGAGTGACTTAGAGGGGAACCTTAGGTGGTGGTGTTCCCATGTGTCTGCTGCCCTTGTCCTTCGTGATGGTAGTGCATTTGGACGGTGCTCCTAAGGAACCTTGGTGAGTCCCTGCAGTGAATCTTGTAGATAATACACACAGCTGCCACTGTTCATTGGTGGTGGAGGGATTGAATGTTTGTGGATGGGGTAGCAATCAAGCGGGCTGCTTTGACCTGGATGGTGTCGAGCTTCTTGAGTGTTGTTGGAGCTACACCCATCCAAGTAAGTGGAGAGTATTCCATCAAACTCCTGATTTGTGCCTTGTAGATGGTGGACAGGCTTTGGGGGGTCAGAAGGTGAGTTACTCGCCGCAGCCTTTGACCTGCTCTGGTAGCGACAGTATTTATATGACCAGTCCAGATCAGCTTCTGGTCAATGGTTACCCCCAAGATGTTGATAGTGGGAGATTCAGTGATGGTAATGTCATTGAATGTCAAGGGGCAATGGTTAGATCCTCTCTTGTTGGAGATAGTTATTGCCTGGCACCTGTGTGGCGTGAATGTTACTTACCGCTTGTCAGCCCAAGCCTTGATATTTGTCCAGATCTTGCTGCATTTGGACATGAACTGCTTCAGTATCTGAGATGGCACGGTGGCACAGTGGTTAGCACTGCTGTCTCACTGTGCCAGGGACACTGGTTTGATTCCGGCTTGAGTGACTGAGTGGAGTTTGCACGTTCTCGCTGTGTCTCCATGGGTCTGCTCCATCTGTGGTGGTACTACCAAGTCGCTGCTGGGGATGAACACTGAAGTTCCCAATCCATAGTGCAATATTGATGTTGAGGACTCTCAGGGCAACTCTCTCCCAAAGTATACCATTGTGTCACCACGTCTGCTGGGTCTGTCGTGCCAGTGAGACAGGACATACCCAGGAATGGTGATGGTGGTGTCTGGGACGTTATCTGTAAGGAATGGGAAATTATATGTAAACCAATGCATCAACTATCTCATTAGCCATTTCTTTCAAGACCTGAGGGTGAAGTCCATCTGGACCCAGGGATTTGTCAGCCCACAGACCCAACTAATTGCTCAATACCACTTCCCTGGTGATTGTCATTTTCCTGAGTTCCTCCATTCCTCCCATTTCCTGATTTACAGCTATTTCTGGGATGTTACTTGTGTCCTCTATAGTGCAGACTGATGCAAAATAACTGTTAACTTCAAGCACCATGGCCCTACTTTCCATTATCTATTGCCCAGATGCACTTCCTATGGGACCAATGCTCACTTTATTATCTCTTTTCTTATTTAAATATCTAAAGCAACTCGTACTATCCATCTGAAAGACCTGCTGGTTAGGTGCATTGGCCATGCTAAATTCTCCCTTAGTGTACTCGAACAGGTGCTGGAGTGTGGCGACTGGGGGATTTTCACAGCAACTTCATTGCAGTGTTAATGTAAGCCTAACTGTGACACGAATAAATAAACTTTGAAATAAACTTTAAATTTATATTACTAGCTAGCTTTCTTTCATACTCTAGTTTTTCACTCCTTATTAATGTTCTCGTCTTTCTTTGCTGCTCTTTACATTCTTTTCAGTCTTCTGACCTGCCACTTGCTTTTGCACAAATGTATGCTTTTTCTTTAAGTAATACTGTCTTTAAATTTTTATAATTAACCATAGATGACGGGCCCTTCCATTGGAATTTTTCCTTCTCATTGGAATGTATCTATTCTGTTTATTCCAAATTATCCCTTTAAATGTCTGCCACTGAACCTGCGTTGATCTATCCCTTAATCACATTTGTCAGTTCGCTTTAGCTAGCTGTGTAGTTACAGTTAGGGGGCCCTCCCACAAGTGACTTATTGTCTTTATCATTTCTCATCTCAGCCCTAACTGTTTCTACATCCTGGTTTCCTGAACTTGGGTCAGCCCTCTCTATCATGCTAATACAATCATTATCTAACAGAGCCACCCCTCCACCTCTTCTCAACTTCCTGTCCTTCCTAAATGTGACATACCCTTCAACATTCAGGTTCCAATCTATGTCACCCTGTAGCCATGTCTCTATAATGGTGATCAGATCATACTTACTAATTCCTATTTGCACTATCAATTCATCTGTTTCCTTTTGAATGCCAGGTGTATTTAGATACAGAGCCTTTAGTCTTGTCCTTGTAGTACTTTTGTAGCAACTAACCTTATCTGCTGAATTACTCTTAGATTTGTACTTTCTGTCCCTTCCTGTCACGATCTGTTTATCATTTCATATATTAGTACCTTTCTCTCTTGCCTTGTCTCTGCTCTTTGGTATTCCATGTCTTCCCAAATTTGATCCCTTGTCCCCACTATTTAGTGAGGCCAGGTCATTGATTGTATTTAAGACAGAGATAGATGGATTCTTGATTGGTAAAGGGGTCAAAGGTTATGGGGAAAAGGCAGGATAATAGGGTTGAGAAACTTATCAGCCATGATTGAATGGCAGAGCAGACTTGATGGGCCGAATGGCCTAATTCTGCTCCTATATCTTATGGTCTAAGATCAAGGATGCAAGGAGGCCAGAATTGTTGTAGCGCAGTAACATTGGAAGGTGGCAGGACTCAGGAGATTATAGAGATAGGAAGGGGTTAGACCAATGACGGACTTAAAAACAAGGACGAGAAGTTTAAACTTGAGGCATTGCCAGACCACGAGCTAACGCAGGTCAGCAAGCGCGGGGGTTGAAGGCTGAACGAGGTCTCGGCAGCCAGAGTGCTGGAATAATCAATCACTTAGGTAAATATCACAGCCTGAGTTACATTGTTATTCATTAGGATATTAAAAAATTGCTTTGCAATTTGTACCTTTCTTTCAGATGATGATCACTGGATTATCGACACAGATTACGATAACTACACCATCACGTATACATGTCGAAAGCTGAATGATAATGGAACTTGTGCAGACAGTTACTCATTTGTATTCTCGCGGGATCCCAAAGGACTGACCCCTGAAGCACAGCGCATTGTCCGAAAGTGGCAGGATCACCTCTGTCTGGCATACCAATACAGGCGTGTTGCTCAAGCAGGTAAATTCTAGAATCATCTTTGAAAGAACTGTCTGTAACAGTCAGTTCTTCATTGTCGAGAATCTGTCCAACACTCTTTTAAAATTATTTACAAAGTTGACTCCCACTCCCTACTCAGGGAGAACATTCCAGATCTCAACAATTCTCTGAGTGAAAACATTTCTTCTCGTAACTCCTCTAAAGTTTTTCAGTGATTTTGAATTCATGGTCGCTAGTTATTGATCCAGTCTCCTGAGGGAATGGTTAGTTTTCTCTTATTTACTTTATCAAATCACCAATAAGCCATCTCTTAACCTCCGCTGTTCCAAGGAGAACGGTCCTAACTTTTCCACCCTCCCTTCACAACTGAAGTTCCTAATTTCTGGTAACATCCTGGCAAACCTCCCCTCGATCATTGCTGATACATTTCCAACTTGAGTATTGTTGAGAAAAGAGACATGCTATCAAAGTTTTTTGTCTTGCACTCATCAGGACAGATTCACAAGAATACAAAATCTCAAAGGGAGCAACAATTTATACTGCATGAGAAGAAGCTGCTGATTGGTTGGAAAGTGGACTCTGATTGGTAGAGGCTTTGCCATGGAGAATGCACCAAGGAACAGTTAACTGCCAAGCTTTGTTTAAATTCAAACCTGGCAGATCAACTCTGATTGGTCAAGACGTTTCCTGGGGGAATGCACCAAGAAATGGCTGTTCCACCAAGTTTTAGTTTAGTTAAAAAAGGCGTACACACATTCTTTCTGTTTGCAAAAGGCTAGATCCTGTGAGTAGCTTTCAGCACAAGTAAATGAACCACACTGCACGTCCGACTGCTAATCCCAAATTGGTTGTCAGTGTAATTCATAGTGACATGTTGGACTCTGTGTACTGAGTTTTGCAAGCAGGGGCTGGTTGATTATGGTCAGTACTTTGCCTATTTTAAATGGAACAGGGACGTGCTGTTCTTTCCTGAAGTATGGTGCCCAGAATTGTCCACAATACCCCAACTGAGGCATAACCAGTGATTTATAAATTTCTAGCACAGATAGTCACCCCCGAAACTGGAATTGAACCCGGGTCCCTGGCACTGTGAGGCAACAGTGCCAATCACTGTGCCACCATGCCACCCAGTGGCTGATCTACTTGTGGCCTTATTCTACCTACCCCCGATAATCATCGACTTCATTGTTAGTTGAGAATCTATCTACCTCTGCCTTAAAAATATTCAATCATCCTGCCTCCTCTGCTTTCTGCAGAAGAGAGTTCCAAAGATTCGTGACCGTCTGAAAGAAAAAAATTCCTCTCGTCCCTGACTTACATGGGGGATCCCTTACTTTTAAACTGTGTCCCCTTGTTCCAGTCTCTCTCACAGAAGGAAACATCCTCTTAGCCTGTCCACCCCATCAAATCCCCTCGGGATCTTCCATGTTTCAATAAGATCACCTCTCAATCCTCTGTATCCTCGAATGGATACAGACCCAGTCTGTCCAACCTTTCCTTGTCAGATGACCCCCTATCCCAGGTACCAGTTGAGTGAACCTTCTCTGAACTGTTTCAAATACATTTTGTATCCTTCCCTAAGTAAGGAGACCAAAACTGTACGCTGTATTCTAGATGAGGTCTCATCAATGTCCTCTACAGCTGTGGCAAAACATCCCTTCTTTTATATTCTATTTCCCTTGCAATAAACATCAATATTTCATCCTGTCTTATAAACTTCTTTCTACCTCTTGAAATCTGACAGTAGGAATTTTATACCAAAGTCATTGATTCAAGTACAGATATGGGCCAAACTTTTACCACCCCGCCTGCCCCAGGATTCGGAGTGGGCGAGGGGTGGAGCATGGAAAGGTCCTCGAATGGGATTTTACAGTTTCAGGATGAGTGAGGCAGTACTGTTTTATGTTCCTTGTTAATTTAACTTCGCAGTTCCTAATTGGTTTTTTGACATCTCTCATAATCTCTTCTATTCTCTCTTATCATTCACCCCTCTGCTCTCTATAATACTTAATGTTTGCCTTTTCTGAACCCTTAATTGTTTATATGCTTTTATTCATAGAATTCCACTTCTTATTTGTTCGTTCTTTCCTTTGAGTAATATATATATTTTAAATGTTTCCCATTGACCTTCAACATCGCTGTTGCCACTTTGTTTTCCTGTTTTATTTTCCCCAGTTCTTTTCTCAGCCCCTCAATCTATTGCCCTGGTTTGTGTCATACTTGAGTCCTTCTCTATGGTCATCGTAAAGCGTACTGTATTATGGTCACTATTGCCTACTTTTATTTCTCCGCTTTGGTTCCCATTACTAGATATAATAGTAAAGTAACATAAGGTTTATTTATTAGTCACAAGTAGGCTTACATTAACACCGCAATGAAGTTACTGTGAAATTTGACCTTTTAGGCTTTTTACAGTTGGGTTTGAAGACACCCTATACATATTGTAGGAATTCCAGTCCCATTTCCCCCTTTATCTTTTCAGGATAGCTGAAATCCTCCATGATTATTACTCCATGTTTTTTGACTCAATTCCCTAATTTATCTGCATATTTCTTCCTCCAACTTCCTTCCATTATTAGCTAGTCTGTAGACTAGTCCTATTAGTGTAACTAATCCTTTACTATATTTTAGCTCTACCCACATGGATTTTATTTTTACTTTGTTGGAAGCTGTGTCCCTAATGTATTTTACTGATATTATGTTCCCCCGATAAATACAGCTACTCTACCTCTCCGTTTTCCTTCTCTACTTTTTCCAAATATGTAATATCTGCTATGGTTGATTCCCAGTTCTGATTTTTCTATAGCCATGAATCAGTAAACCTTGTGCTGTCTGGTTGCTCCAAATGTATGATTGCCTCTGGCTCCCTGTTTTATTATGGACACTGTGCACAGATATTTTAACTCGCTTATATTAGGATTTCCTCTCCCTTTGGGTGGGATTCTCCAGCTGCACTGGCCCCAAGACCGGAAAATCCTGCCCAAGGTCAATGGACAAAGGTCCGTGCATGGTCCGTGTCCTGCCTGCTTCGGATTCCATAGCGGGCGGGGTGGGAAAATTCCACCCTTTATGTTTAATCATCTTTTTAAATTCCTGTTCCACAACCTTATTGATTGCAATGCCACCAATGTCCTGCTTTATTTTCTTCTTCCTCCGCCCCTGGTTTGTTTACATTTAGACTGTTTATCGTTCTTATAGATCCTTCCCCTCCTCTTACGAACGTAAGGTTTTTGCCACCTTCCTATTTACCCTTTCAACAAGGACACTGGTCCCATCCCGGTTCAGATAGAGCCCGTTCCATCAGTACAGCTCCTTCCTGTTCCAGAGCTGGGAACAGTATCCCGTGAAAATGAAGCCCTGTTTCCCACACCAGCCCTCGAGCCACACATTCATTCTCCTGATCTATCTGCCCCTGTGGCAGTTTGCACATGACTCATTCTTAATCCAAGTTAATATGCTTGAGGTGCTGCTTTTTAATTTAGAATTTAGTTGCTGATACTCTTTCAGTTTTCTCTCCTCCCTCACTTTCCCTTTCACCTCTCCCACTGTCTGTCTCTCCTATCCCCCGTCTCCCACTGTCCCTCTCTCTCTTCTCTCACTGTCTCCCACTGTCTGCCTCTCCTCTCACTCTCTCTTTTCTTTCACTCTCTCTCTCTTCTCTAATTTTCCCTTTCTCCACTCCCACAGACTCTCTCTCCTCTCTCATTCGCTGGAATTTTACCATTCCGCCCGCCACAGGGATCGGAGCGGGCGAGGGGCGGAGCATCAGAAGGTCCCTTGACCTCAGGCAGGATTTTATGGTTTTGAGTCGAGCGAGGCCATAAATTCCCACCCACTGTCTCTCCTGTCTCTCCACCTCTCCCCTCTCTCACTGTTCCTCTGTCCTCTCACTCTCCCTCTTCCTTCACTCTCTCCCTCTCCTTTCTCTTTCCACTCTCTCTCAAATCTTACGAGCTCTTTCTCGCCTCTCTCTTTCTCTCTCTCGCTCATCCCTCTCACTCTCTTTCTATCGTATTTCACTCTCTCTCCTCTCCCTCACTCTCTCTCTTCTTTCACTGTCTCCCTCTCCTCTCTCATTCTCTCTATCCACTCTCATTACCTCCCTCTCTCTCACTCTCTCTTCTCTCTCTCACTCTCTCTCTCTGTCCGTTCTCACTGACTCTCTCTCTCTCTGACTCTGTCACTGACTCTCTCTCACTGGCTCTCGCTGACCTTGTCTCTGATTCTCCCCGGCCCTCACTCCCCGGCCCTCTCTCCCCGGCCCTCTCTCCCCGGCCCTCTCTCCCCGGCCCTCTCTCCCCGGCCCTCTCTCCCCGGCCCTCTCTCCCCGGCCCTCTCTCCCCGGCACTCTCTCCCCGGCACTCTCTCCCCGGCACTCTCTCCCCGGCACTCTCTCCCCGGCACTCTCTCCCCGGCACTCTCTCCCCGGCACTCTCTCCCCGGCACTCTCTCTGACTCTAGAACATAGAACATTACAGCGCAGTACAGGCCCTTCGGCCCTCAATGTTGCGCCGACCAGTGGAACCAATCTAAAGCCCCTCTAACCTACACGTTTCCAATATCATCCATATGTTTATCCAATAACCATTTGAATGCTCTTAATGATGACGAGTCCACTACTGCTGCAGGCAGGGCAATCCACGCCCTTACTACTCTCTGAGTAAAGAACCTACCTCTAACATCTGTCCTATATCTCTCACCCCTCAATTTAAAGCTATGTCCCCTCGTGCTAGCCATCACCATCCGAGGAAAAAGGCTCTCACTGTCCACCCTATCTAATCCTCTGATCATCTTGTAAGCCTCTATTAAGTCACCTCTTAACCTTCTTCTCTCTAACGAAAACAACCTCAAGCCCCTCAGCCTTTCCTCATACAATTTTCCCACCATACCAGGCAACATCCTAGTAAATCTCCTCTGCACCCTTTCCAACACTTCCACATCTTTCCTATAATATGGCGACCAGAACTGTACGCAATACTCCAAATGCGGCCACACCAGAGTTTTGTACAGTTGCAGCATGACCTCCTGGCTTCGAAGCTCAATCCCTCTACCAATAAAAGCTAACACAACGTACACCTTCTTAACAACCCTATCAACCTGGGTGCCAACTTTCAGGGATCTATACACATGGACACCCAGATCCCTCTGTTCATCCACACTACCAAGTATCTTACCATTAGCCCAGTACTCTGTATTCCTGTTACTCCTTCCAAAGTGAATCACCTCACACTTTTCCGCATTAAACTCCATTTGCCACCTCTCAGCCCAGCTCTGCAGCTTATCTATGTCCCTCTTTAACCTGCCACTTCCCTCCGCACTGTCTACAACTCCACCGACTTTAGCGTCATCCGCAAATTTACTAATCCATCCTTCTACGCCCTCATCCAGGTCATTAATAAAAATGACAAACAGCAGTGGCCCCAAAACAGATCCTTGCGGTACACCACTAGTAACTGAACTCCAGGATGAATATTTCCCATCAACCACCACCCTCTGTTTTCTTACAGCTAGCCAATTCCTGATCCAAACCACTAAATCACCCTCAATCCCATGTGTCCGCATTTTTTGCAAAAGCTTACCATGGGGAACCTTATCAAATGCTTGCTGAAATCCATATACACCACATCAACCGCTTTACCCTCATCCACCTCTTTGGTCACCTTCTCAAAGAACTCAATAAGGTTTGTGAGGCACGACCTACCCTTCACAAAACCGTGCTGACTATCCCTAATCAAATTATTCCTTTCTAGATGATTATAAATCCTATCTCTTATAGTCCTTTCCAATACTTTGCCCACAGCAGAAGTAAGGATCACCGGTCTATAATTACCAGGGTTGTCCCTACTCCCCTTCTTGAACAAGGGGACAACATTTGCTATCCTCCAGTCTTCTGGCACAGTTCCTGTAGTGGAGATGTGGAGATGCCGGCGTTGGACTGGGGTAAACACAGTAAGAAGTTTAACAACACCAGGTTAAAGTCCAACAGGTTTATTTGGTAGCAAAAGCCACACAAGCTTTCGAGGCTCTGAGCCCCTTCTTCAGGTGAGTGGGAATTCTATTCACAAACAGAACTTATAAAGACACAGACTCAATTTACATGAATAATGGTTGGAATGCGAATACTTACAACTAATCCAGTCTTTAAGAAACAAAACAATGGGAGTGGAGAGAGCATCAAGACAGGCTAAAAAGATGTGTATTGTCTCCAGACAAGACAGCCAGTGAAACTCTGCAGGTCCACGCAACTGTGGGAGTTACAAATAGTGTGACATAAACCCAATATCCCGGTTGAGGCCGTCCTTGTGTGTGCGGAACTTGGCTATCAGTTTCTGCTCAGCGACTCTGCGCTGTCGTGTGTCGCGAAGGCCGCCTTGGAGAACGCTTACCCGAATATCAGAGGCCGAATGCCCGTGACCGCTGAAGTGCTCCCCAACAGGAAGAGAACAGTCTTGCCTGGCGATTGTCGAGCGGTGTTCATTCATCCGTTGTCGCAGCGTCTGCATAGTTTCCCCAATGTACCATGCCTCGGGACATCCTTTCTTGCAGCGTATCAGGTAGACAACGTTGGCCGAGTTGCAAGAGTATGTACCGTGTACCTGGTGGATGGTGTTCTCACGTGAGATGATGGCATCTGTGTCGATGATCCGGCACGTCTTGCAGAGGTTGCTGTGGCAGGGTTGTGTGGTGTCTTGGTCACTGTTCTCCTGAAGGCTGGGTAGTTTGCTGCGGACAATGGTCTGTTTGAGGTTGTGCGGTTGTTTGAAGGCAAGAAGTGGGGGTGTGGGGAAGGCCTTGGCGAGATGTTCGTCTTCATCAATGACATGTTGAAGGCTCCGGAGGAGATGCCGTAGCTTCTCCGCTCCGGGGAAGTACTGGACAACGAAGGGTACTCTGTCCACTGTGTCCCGTGTTTGTCTTCTGAGGAGATCGGTGCGGTTTTTCGCTGTGGCGCGTTGGAACTGTTGATCAATGAGTCTAGCGCCATATCCTGTTCTTATGAGGGCATCTTTCAGCGTCTGGAGGTGTCTGTTGCGATCCTCCTCATCCAAGCAGATCCTGTGTATACGGAGGGCTTGTCCGTAGGGGATGGCTTCTTTAACGTGTTTAGGGTGGAAGCTGGAGAAGTGGAGCATCGTGAGGTTATCCGTGGGCTTGCGGTACAGTGAGGTGCTGAGGTGACCGTCCTTAATGGAGATGCGCGTGTCCAAGAATGCAACCGATTCCGGAGAGTAGTCTATGGTGAGCCTGATGGTGGGATGGAACTTGTTGATGTCATCATAGAGTTGTTTCAGTGATTGTTCACCATGAGTCCAAAGGAAGAAAATGTCATCGATGTATCTAGTGTATAGCATCGGTTGAAGGTCCCGTGCGGTGAAGAAGTCTTGTTCGAACCTGTGCATGAAGATGTTGGCATATTGAGGTGCAAATTTGGTCCCCATGGCTGTTCCGTGTGTCTGGATGAAGAACTGGTTGTTGAAGGTGAAGATATTGTGGTCCAGGATGAAGCGGATGAGATGTAAAATTGCATCTGGAAACTGGCAGTTGTTGGCGCTGAGCACTGAGGCCGTTGCAGCAATGCCATCGTCATGGGGGATGCTGGTGTAGAGTGCTGAGACATCCATTGTGACGAGGAGCGCTCCTGGTTCAACTGCTCCATGTGTGCCGAGTTTCTGTAGGAAGTCCGTCGTGTCGCGACAAAAGCTGGGGGTTCTTTGTACAATGGGTTTCAGGATGCCCTCGACATAGCCGGAGAGGTTCTCGCACAGGGTCCCATTGCCCGATACGATGGGACGGCCGGGTGTGTTTGCCTTGTGTATCTTCGGGAGGCAGTAGAGATCTCCAACGCGGGGAGTACGTGGGATGAGAGCACGGAGGGTGTTCTGAAGGTCCGGATCAAAGGTCTTGATCAGAGTGTTGAGTTGACGGGTGTGTTCTTTGGTCGGATCTGCAGGTAACTGTCTGTAGTGTTCCTCGTTGTTGAGTTGTCGGTACACTTCTTTGCAGTAATCCGTTCTGTTCAGTATGACGATGGCCCCTCCTTTGTCTGCTGGTTTGATGACAATATTGCGGTTGGTCTTGAGAGCGTGGATGGCGTTACGTTGTGCTTGGGTGATGTTCGGGGCTGTCTTGTGAGTGCGGCTGATGAATTTGGTGTTGACGCACCTCCTGACGGCTTGGGCATACATGTCAAGTCGAGGGCAGCGGCCTTCCGGAGGAGTCCAATTCGACTCTTTCCTCTTCGGATGCACTGCGGATCTCTCTGTCGGCTGTTCCGGTTCATTGGCTGTCTCATTGTGTTCGTTGTTGGCCTCTTGGGGTTTGTGGAAGAACTCCCTCAGCCTCATCATTGTCTACAGTTCCTGTAGACAATGATGACACAAAGATCAAAACCAAAGGCTCTGCAATCTCCTCTCTAGCCTCCCAGAGAATCCTAAGATAAATCCCATCCGGCCCAGGGGACTTATCTATTTTTACCCTTTCCAGAATTGCTAACACCTCCTCCTTATGAACATCAATCCCATCCAGTCCAACAGCCTGCATCTCAGTACTCCCTTCGTCAACATTGTCCCTCTCCAGTGTGAATACCGACGAAAAATATTCATTTAGTGCCTCTCCTATCTCTTCAGACTCCACGCACAACTTTCCACTACTGTCCTTGAGTGGCCCTAATCTTACCCTAGTCATTCTTTTACTCCTGACATACCTATAGAAAGCTTTAGAGTTTTCCTTGATCCTACCTGCCAAAGACTTCTCATGTCCCGTCCTGGCTCTTCTTAACTCTTTCTTTAGGTCCTTCCTGGCAAACTTGTAACTCTCCAGTGCCCTAACTGAGCCTTCACGTCTCATCTTAACATAAGTCTCCTTCTTCCTCTTCACAAGAGATTCAACCTCCTTAGTGAACCACGGTTCCCTCACACGTCTGCTTCCTCCCTGCCAGTCATGATGTGGAGATGCCGGCGTTGGACTGGGGTAAGCACAGTAAGAAGTCTCACAACACCAGGTTAAAGTCCAACAGGTTTATTTTTATTTGCTACCAAATAAACCTGTTGGACTTTAACCTGGTGTTGTGAGACTTCTTACTGTCCTCCCTGCCTGACAGGTTCATATTTATCAAGTACGCGTAGTAGCTGTTCCTTGAACAAGTTCCACATTACAATTGTGCCCATCCCCTGCAGTTTCCTTCCCCAACCTACGCATCCTAAATCTCGCCTAATCGCATCATAATTTCCTTTCCCCCAGCTATAACTCTTGCCCTTTGGTATATACCTATCCTTTTCCATTGCTTAGGTAAACGTATCGAATTGTGGTCACTGTCAAAAAAGTGCTCACCTACCTCCAAATCTAACACCTGGCCTGGTTCATTACCCAGTACCAAATCCAATGTGGCCTTGCCCCTTGTTGGTCTATCTACATACTGCGTCAGGAAGCTTTCCTGCACACATTGGACAAAAACCGACCCCTCTAAAGTACTCGGACTATAGCTTTTCCAGTCAATATTTGTAAAGTTAAAGTCCCCCAGTACAACTACCCTGTTACTTTCGCTCCTATCCAGAATCATCTTTGCAATCTTTTCCTCTACATCTCTGGAACTTTTCGGAGGTCTATAAAAAACTCCCAACAGGGTGACCTCTCCTTTCCTGTTTCTATCCTCTGCCCAAACTACCTCAGTAGATGAGTCCTCATCAAATGTCCTTTCTGCCACCGTAATACTGTCCTTGACTAACAATGCCACAGCGCCCCCTCTTTTACCACCTTCCCTGTACTTACTGAAACATCTAAACCCCAATCTCTCTCTGACTCTCTCCTCTCGCTCTGACTCTCTCTCTGGCTCTCTCTCTCTGACTCTCTCTCTAGAACATAGAACATAGAACATTACAGCGCAGTACAGGCCCTTCGGCCTTCGATGTTGCGCCGACCTGTGAAACCAAGCTAAAGCCCATCTAAACTACACTATTCCAATATCATCCATATGTTTATCCAATGAGCATTTAAATGCCCTTAATGTTGGCGAGTCCACTACTGCTGCAGGCAGGGCATTCCACGCCCTTACTACTCTCTGAGTAAAGAACCTACCTCTGACATCTGTCCTATATCTATCAACCCTCAATTTAAAGCTATGTCCCCTTGTGCTAGCTATCACCATCTGAGGAAAAAGGCTCTCACTATCCACCCTATCTAATCCTCTGATCACCTTGTATGCCTCTATTAAGTCACCTCTTAACCTTCTTCTCTCTAATGAAAACAACCTCAAGTCCCTCAGCCTTTCCTCATAAGACCTTCCCACCATACCAGGCAACATCCTAGTAAATCTCCTCTGCACCCTTTCCAATGCTTCCACATCCTTCCTATAATGCGGTGACCAGAACTGTACGCAATACTCCAAGTGCGGCCGCACCAGAGTTTTGTACAGCTGTAACATGACCTCCTGGTTCCGAAACTCAATCCCTCTACCAATAAAAGCTAACACACCGTACGCCTTCTTAACAACCCTATCAACCTGGGTGCCAACTTTCAGGGATCTATGCACATGAACACCGAGATCTCTCTGTTCATCCACACTACCAAGTATCTTACCATTAGCCCAGTACTCTGTAATCCTGTTACTCCTTCCAAAGTGAATCACCTCGCACTTTTCCGCATTGAACTCCATTTGCCACCTCTCATCCCAGCACTGCAGCTTATCTATGTCCCTCTGTAACCTGCAACAACCTTTCGCACTGTCCACAACTCCACCGACTTTAGTGTCATCCGCAAATTTACTAACACATCCTTCTACGCCCTCATCCAGGTCATTAATAAAAATGAAAAAAAGCAGTGGCCCCAAAACAGATCCTTGCGGTACACCACTAGTAACTGAACTCCAGGATGAACATTTCCCATCAATCACCACCCTCTGTCTTCTTACAGCTAGCCAATTCCTGATCCAAACCGCTAAATCACCCTCAATCCCATGCCTCCGTATCTTCTGCAATAGCATACCATGGGGAACCTTATCAAACGCTTTACTGAAATCCGTATACACCACATCAACTGCTTTACCCTCATCCACCTCTTTGGTCACCTTCTCAAAAAACTCAATAAGGTTTGTGAGGCACGACCTACCCTTCACAAAACCGTGCTGACTATCCCTAATCAAATTATCCCAAATTATAAATCCTATCTCTTATAATCCTTTCCAAAACTTTGCCCACAACAGAAGTAAGGCTTACTGGTCTATAATTACCAGGGTTATCCCTACTCTCCTTCTTGAACAAGGGGACAACATTTGCTATCCTCCAGTCTTCTGGCACAGCTCCTGTAGGCAATGACGACATAAAGATCAAAGCCAAAGGCTGTGCAATCTCCTCCCTAGCCTCCCAGAGAATCCTGGGATAAATCCCACCCAGCCCAGGGGACTTATCTATTTTCACACTTTCCAGAATGGTAACACCTCCTCCTTATGAACCTCAATCCCATCTAGTCCAATAGCCTGTATCTCAGTATTCTCCTCGACAACATTGTCTTTTTCCTGCGTGAATACTGACGAAAAATATTCATTTAGCGCCTTTCCTATCTCTTCAGGCTCCACGCACAACTTCCCACTACTGTCCTTGAGTGGCCCTAATCTTACCCTAGTCATTCTTTTATTCCTGACATACCTATAGAAAGCTTTAGGGTTTTCCCTGATCCTACCTGCCAAAGACTTCTCATGTCCCCTCCTGGCTCTTCTTAACACTCTCTTTAGGTCCTTCCTGGCTAACTTGTAACTCTCAAGCGCCCTAACTGAGCCTTCACGTCTCATCTTTACATAAGTCTCCTTCTTCCTCTTCACAAGAGATTCAACTTCTTTAGTAAACCACGGTTCCCTCACTCGACCACTTCCTCCCTGCCTGACAGGTACATAATTATCAAAGACACCCAGTAGCTGTTCTTTGAACAAGCTCCACATTTCAATTGTGCACATCCCCTGCAGTTTCCTTCCCCAACCTACGCACCCTAAATCTCGCCTAATCGCAACATAATTTCCTTTTCCCCAGCTATAACTCTTGCCCTTCGATATATACCTATTCCTTTCCATCGCTAAAGTAAACGTAACCGAATTGTGGTCACTCACCAAAGTGCTCACCTACCTCCAAATCTAACACCTGGTCTGGTTCATTACCCAGTACCAAATCCAATGTGGCCTCGCCTCTTGTTGGCCTATCTACATACTGTGTCAGGAAACCCTCCTGCACACATTGGACAAAAACTGAGCCATCTAAAGTATTCGAACTATAGCTTTTCCAGTCAATGTTTGCAAAGTTAAAGTCCCCCATAACAACTACCCTGTTACTTTCGCTCCTATCCAGAATCATCTTTGCAATCCTTTCCTCTACATCTCTGGAACTTTTCGGAGGCCTCACGAAAACTCCCAACAGGGTGACCTCTCCTTTCCTGTTTCTAACCTCAGCCCAAACTATCTCAGTAGATGAGTCCTCATCAAACGTCCTTTCTGCCACCGTAATACTGTCCTTGACTAACAATGCCACACCTCCACCTCTTTTATCACCTTCCCTGCTCTTATTGAAACATCTATACCCCGGAACCTGCAACAACCATTCCTGTCCCTGCTCTCTCCATGTCTCCAAGATGGCCACAACATTGAAATCCCAGGTACCAACCCATGCTGCAAGCTCACCCACCTTATTCCGGATGCTCCTGGCGTTGAAGTATACACACTTCAAACTGCCTTCCTGCCTGCCAGTACACTCCTGCAACTCTGAAACCTCATCCATGACCTCACTACTCTCAACCTCCTGTACACCGGAGCTACAATTCAGGTACCCAACCCCCTGCTGAATTAGTTTAAACCCTCCCGAAGAGCATTAGCAAATTTCCCCCCCAAGATATTGGTACCCCTCTGGTTCAAGTGCAGACCATCCTGCTTGTAGAGGTCCCACCTACCCCAGAAAGAGCCCCAATTGTCCAGGTATCTGAATCCCTCCCTCCTGCACCATCCCTGTAACCACGTGTTCAACTGCTCTCTCTCCCTATTCCTCTCCTCACTATCACGTGGCACAGGTAACAAACCAGAGATAACAACTTTGTTTGTTCTAGCCCTAAGCTTCCACCCTAACTCCCTGAATTTCTGCCTTACATCCCCATCCCTTTTCCTACCTATGTCTTGGGTGCCTATGTAAACCACGACTTGGGGCTGGTCCCCCTCCCCCTTAAGGATCCTGAAAACACGATCCGAGACATCATGGACCCCGGCACCTGGGAGGCAACACACCAACCGCGGGTCCCTCTCGATCCCACTGAATCTCCTATCTGTCCCCCTAACTATGGAGTCCCCAATAACTAATGCTCTACTCCTCTCCCCCCTTCCCTTCTGAGCAACAAGGACAGACTCTGTGCCAGAGACCTGTACCCCATGGCTTACCCCTGTTAAGTCATCTCCCCCAACAGTATCCAAAACGGAATACTTGTTATACAGAGGAACAGGGGATCACTGCTCTGACTGCTTCTTACCCCTTCTAGCCATCACCCACGTATCAGCATTTCTAGGAGTAACTACCTCCCTGTAGCTTCTATCTTTAGCTGCCTCTGCCTCCCGAATGATCCTGAGTTCATCCAGTTCCAGCTCCAGATCTCTAACACGGTCTTCAAGGAGCTGGAATTGGGTGCACTTCCTGCAGGTGTACTCAGTCGGGACACTGGTGTCCCTCACCTCAAACATCCCACAGGAGGAACATTGCACTGCCTGCACTGACATCCCTGCTAACTTCCCTTACTAAGAAACAAAAGAGAGAGAAAAAAAAGCTTACCTGCCCTCACTCCGAGTCTTTTTTTTTAGGTTAGAGGAGGGGGTAGGGTGGGAGACTCTACAGGTGTAGAGTCTCGGGTTACCTCCCCATTCAAATTTATTGGGCAACAAAAACCCTTCCAGGACCTCCCCCGCGGCCTACTTCTGGTTTCCTGTTCAACTGAAAAAACACTCCGCTAAAAAGTAAGGTAAAGAAAAATCACTCTAACCCTCAGCCACTACTGACACGAATCGCTCCCTCTCTACTTTGCTCCGGTGGAACAATGACTCTCTCCTCTCTCTCTGACTCTCTCTCTCTCCCTGACTCTCTCTCTTTCTCTGACTCTCTCTGTCTCTCTCTCCTCTCTCTGACTCTCTCTCTCTGTCTCTCTCCTCTCTCTCTGACTCTCTCCTCTCTCTCTGACTCTCTCTCCCTGACTCTCTCCTCTCTCTCTCTCTCTCTCTGACTCTCTCCTCTCTCTCTGACTCCCTCCTCTCTCTCTGATTCTCTCTCTCTCTCTCTGACTCTCTCTCTGACTCTCTCTCTCTCCCTGACTCTCTCTCTCTCTCTCTCTCTGACTCTCTCTCTTTCTCTGACTCTCTCTCTGTCTCTCTCTCCTCTCTCTGACTCTCTCTCTCTGTCTCTCTCCTCTCTCTCTGACTCTCTCCTCTCTCTCTGACTCTCTCTCCCTGACTCTCTCCTCTCTCTCTCTCTCTCTCTCTCTGACTCTCTCCTCTCTCTCTGACTCCCTCCTCTCTCTCTGATTCTCTCTCTCTCTCTCTGACTCTCTCTCTGACTCTCTCTCTCTCCCTAACTCTCTCTCTCTCTCTGACTCTCTCTCTCTCTCTGACTCTCTCCTCTCTCACTGACTCTCGACTCTCCATCTCCTGCTACCGAGAAACACATGGCTGAGGGACTGGAGAATTTCCCCCACCCCCACATCTCATGGAATATGTCTACAGGGAGTTGTGATGTTTCCTTCTCATGCTAGGAAGGCATTCTGATATGATTATCGATACAAACCTGATCACCCAACTTTAATGGCTGCCTTGAACACCACACTTTAATCTAATACCTTCCAAACTTCAACATGGACTTACAGATTTTGGATCATTGCTGGTGCTGTAAACACTCGGTCCAGTTTACCGTCGCTCAGTTGGTTGGACAGCTGGTTAGTGATGCAGAGCAATGCCAACAGTGTGGGTTCAATTCCTGTGCCAGCTGAAGTTATTCATAAAGGCCCCGCCTTCTCACCTTGCCTGAGGTGTGGTCACCATCAGTCACAGCCTATGCTCAGCCTATGGTGACTTTACCTTCCTACTATCCATCAGAGTGTAACTGTAAAGGTACATTTATCAATATTCAATCTTCTTTTTACAGAGATAAGTAAGTTCTTTTTGAATTGCATTGTTTCCATATTCTTTTGGCATTTTAAGGTAGACCTGACCTCCTGCACCTGAGAAACTGGCTGTCTTAGCTGGAATTGTGGTCGCCTCCAATTACCCACACAACCTCACCAGTAGAAAATTCCCCTCATCATTGGCACCTTTCCTTTTCCAACTCCTCCCCCTCAGCCAGTCTGCCCATTTCCAATGGCGCCTGCAGTAGTCCCTGGCCTGCTTCCTTTGAGTCAACTGCTCCCTGCATCAACCCCCATCATTCGTTCCCTCATTTCCCACCTCACAGCCACCCCCAATCTCTAGTCATGCTTCACCTTAGCATCTACCAGTACGCGTCTTCTATCCAGCCTCCCCTGCTCACCTCAAGACTGGTCTCCTCGATGACCACCCTGAAGTTGGGTCTACAACCATACTCCACCTCCCTGCAACCCACTAACCCACCAATCTCTAACTATGGCCCACAATCCCGTTTTCTCAAACTCTGAAATCACAGTTAAATAGGTTCAGAACATAGTCATCCACAACTAATAAACGGGAGTGCAAACCAACAATTAAAATTTGGTACTTAGGGAATTATAGCCCAGCAGGCAATTCAAAGCCTTTTACTGAAAATAGTTTTGGTTGCCATTTTGTTTGTCTGAGAATACTGCACCAAATAACATTTTCAATACAACAAATGCATAAAAATATGAAATTCAGATCATAAATCATTAAGCACACCGTTCCGATATGTTTCCTGCCTCTGGCGGATTCTGCACAATATGCCTCCTGCCCTAATAAAGCCTATCTTCTTTCAGTATAACCAAACCATTAGGCTTTTCACTCCCCAGCACTCTCAAGAGTCTGGATTTCACTCCACAAAGCTTCCAGATCGTGAGTGACTCCCCACCCAGGTGCTTCTCACTGCTGCTGGATTCCAGGCATTTCACCTTGTTTCCAGACGCTGAATTCTATTCTATCAAGATTCCCAGATCCTTGAACCCCCTTCCCCCAACACTTCCAGATTCAGGAACAGACAGGATTCTTCCCACCCGCCCCTTCCCCCTCCTCCTCCCACTTGCAAGAGCCCATCCTATCCCCTGTACAATGAAGCACTAAAGTTGTCCAGTGCAGCCAAGCGAGAGATCTCCCTCAGGAAACCAAAGCTGAACTCAGCCATCAACTCAGCCATTTTCAAAAACAAATTTCTATTTGCTATTTTGCATCATCTCAAAAATCCAGAGCTCAAACAAACAGAGACAGAACAAATTACATTGTTCTCAAAGTAGTCTTTGATGTTTCCATTGGCATTTTTATTCAAGGGCTTCAGGCTCCCTCAAAACTCTAAACCAGGGACTGATATCACTCAGCAGTTAATGGGAGTTAGGAGGTGTCAGTATGGCAGCCCTGTCACTGTCTGCACGGAATCTTGTGTGAAATATTTTCCAGC
Source organism: Mustelus asterias (assembly GCF_964213995.1). Lineage (NCBI taxonomy): Eukaryota > Metazoa > Chordata > Chondrichthyes > Carcharhiniformes > Triakidae > Mustelus > Mustelus asterias. The sequence goes on along the minus strand of NC_135811.1, from coordinate 46,167,077 downwards.
ATAAATCAGTGTCATTCTCTCAGTACATCTGAGACTGAATCATGGAAACATAGAAACTAGAAGCAGGAGAAGGCCATTCAGCCCTTCGAGTCTGCTCCATCATTCATTTTGATCATGGCTGATCATCAAATGCAATACCCTGATCCCACCTTCCCCCATATTCCTTGATCCCTTTAGCCCCAAGAGCTATATCTAACTTCTTCTTGAAATCAGACATTTCGGCCTCACCTACTTTCTGTGGTAGTGAATTCCACACATTCACCACTCTCTGGGTGAAGAAATTTCTCTTCACCTCAGTGCTGAAAGGTTTACCCCTTATCCTCAAACTATGACCCCTAGTTCTGGACTCCCCCACCATTGGGAATATTCTTTCTGAATCGACCATGTCTAACCCTATTAGAATTTTATAAGTTTCTATGAGATCCCTCTCACTCTTCTAAACTCCAATGAATGTAATCCTAACCAATTTAGTCTCTCCTCAAATGACAGTCCTGCCATCCCAGGAATTAGCCTGGTAAACCTTCGCTGCACTCCTTCATAGCAAGGACATCCTTCCTCAGATAAGGACACCAAAACTGTACACAATACTCCAGATGTGGCCTCACCAACACCCTATACAATTGCAGTAAAGCATCCCTATCCCTATATTCAAATCCTCTCGCTACGAAGGCCAACATACCATTTGCCTTCTTTACTGCCTGCTGTACCTGCACACTTACTTTCAGCGACTGTTGCACAAGGACACCAAGGTCTCGCTAAGGATCCACCTCTCTCAATTTACACCCATTCAAATAATAATCTGTCTTCCTATTTTTGTTACAGAATTGGATAACCTCACATTTATCCACATTATATTGCATCTGCCCACTCACTCAGCCTGCCCATATCACACTGAAGCATCTCTGCATCCTCCTCACAGCTCACCCTCCCACCCAACCTTTTGTCAATTTCAATCTGTTCACATGCTGCAGAAAGGTTCTTCCAAATGATTGGAAACCAACTTGAAGAATTTGAATAGCTGAGAGACGATAGACCTTGCGACGGCGCCAGGAGACATATCGTGCAGAATCCTCCAATGGCATGAAACATAAATGAGTGTCGTGGTTAATGATATTTTTGTTCTGAATTGTGTATGTTTATACATGTGTTGTCATGGAAATTTTGTTTGGTACAATGTTGCTCAGGCAAACAAACCAAATGATAACCAAATCGATTTTCAAAATTACCTGACTAATTTTACAGGTTTTATTGGAAACTATTTCCTAAGTGCCAATTTTTAATTGTTGGTTTGCACTCCCATGTGTTAGTTGCGGATTTCCTATGTTCTGAATCCGTTTAGTTGTGATTTGTTGATATTTTATGAAAACAATACTTGAAAGGAGCAATTACAAAGGTGATTCAGTTTTATATGTGAATACTTTGATTATGGTATGAGATATACGGAACTGTGACAAATGCTAAACATTCATGTCTCTGTGACATTGTCTACCCTCATGAGGTTTAGCTGCAAGCTTTGCTTTTGCCACTAAGGTCATGGTTTAACTATTTCTGGAAAAAAAAGATCCACATGGGGAAATCCAGTGAATTGTAACAGCTTGAAAACTTGAGGTCACTCAGAGTGCAATTGTCTCAACTTGTAAATTTCAGATTCCAAGTTATTAACTGTTTTCTTTTGCTTTATTTTCAATAATTGTTTTGCTTCTTTAGTAAACTGTGAGATCTGGAGTGTGATGTGTGCCATTTACAAGTAGAATAGACACATGGCTATTATCCACAAGGATTCCTCACTTAACATTGTTTCAGTCAATGTTATTTCATTATAACTGGCTACACTTTAAAGGATGCCGTGTTCCCCTCCTCCCCAATGTAGGGAATCCACCCATGCTCTGCAGCCATTTTACATGCAGCCGGGTGTTAATTGGTTCAGGACAAGACTTCGCCTCCCAATCTAGGGACAATGCCCCACCTCAGAGAAATTTTGGCCAATCAGATTGGCTGTATCAGTTGGACTCACTGCCTGTGTGTGTGTATCCCTGTCAGGCCTTGAGTCTGTTTTGGAGAAAGTTCCTTTTCCACATTTATAGACTGAATAAATAAACATCATCGTATCCGTTACTCACTGATGGCAACTCATTATTTAAATATTGCAATTTAAAATTGCTGTGATTGCAAACTTCAATAAAGAGTGAGGCTGATCTGATCAATTCTCCTCATTGCTCATCATGGCTCACGGGCAAATGATACACCAGCCAAAATCGCAGTATTAAGGAGATATAGACTGCCTATTGTATCAGAGATGTCCGGCTGGATCTTATGCTGCTCCATTGGTGTGTTTGAAAGTGGAGGTCTCATAAAATGCAGAGCATGGCTCTGCCACAATAACAAATGAGATTTACAAGTTGTGACAATTGCACTCTGAATGACCTCAAGTTTTCAAGCTATTACAATTAGCTGGATTTGCCGGATTTTTTGCAGAGGGAATATTAAACCATGGTTTTAGTAGCTCTGTTGTCCCAGCAGTGTCAGGTTTGAGCCATGGCCACTGCCATGACTATAGCCAGTCCCCGAAGAATAGAAAGCCAGACTGAAGGTAAGTCCAGGGAATCGGCAGATATGACTGGGAGGCACCAGCGAGGGGGGGAATTGGGGCCTGGTTTCAGAGACTAGGAGGGAGGGTTAAAGGAAGGAGTATGACTTTGGGGTTCCTCCAATATGTACAGGCAGTCCCCGCAAATAAGGTGTTCTCCCTGGTCTCAAATCCACCTCTCCACCTGTTCCCCATATCCCCTTAACCCATTTGTAAAATCAGAAATATATCTATCTATCCTTCTTGAAACCATTCAACGATTCAGACTTATCTGCGCTATGGGACAGCGAGTTCCACAAATTCACCACCCTCTGCGAGAAGTAGTTCCTCCTCATCTCAGTTTTAAATTTACCGCCTCTCAACCTGTACCTGTGACCTCTTGTTCTAGATTGCCCCTCAAGAGGAAACATTTTGTCTGCGTTTACTTTATCAATATGGACCTCGATCAGATCCCCTCTCAGCCTTGTAAACTCCAGTGAATATAAGCCCAAACAGTTTAACCGCGCCACATGCATTAACCCTTTCATCCCCAGAATCAATCTGGCGATTGAATGGGCGCCATCCCATTCATTTAACACTGGGCGGGATTTACCGGCCACTGGCTGGTGGCGGGGATCGTCTGGTCCCACCATTGTCAACGGGGTTTCCGTTGAATGCACCCCTCACCACCACAAAACCGGAAGATCCTGCCGACATGAATCGCCAGAAAGTTCCGGCCACTGTTTTTCCTTAAAGTCTCAGCAACACAACTAGGACATTAAGTGAGGAATTACTGTATAATATCACCTGAATGCACACCTTTCCAATATATATAAATAATATATAACATATATATATATATATAAATATATATATGAATATATATATATTTATTATACATCTTTACCTTCTGTTATCAGTTTTTCCTATTCTGAATTCCTATGTCCATATTGTTAGTGGGAATGGCCAATAGAAACTTGTAATGCTGTAATTACACCCAGTGGTGGCGCTGTCCCTCAGCCTGGATGACAGAGAAAATAAAATACTGCAGATGCTGGAAATCTGAAACAAAAGTGGATCCGGCAGCATCTATGGAGAGAAACAAAGTTAAAGGTTTCAGGTCAAATCGTTAATACTGCTTCTGACTCTACAGGTGCTGCCGGGTACTTTTGGCATTTTCCGATTTGATTTGTCTTGTGGGAGAAATCTCTCTGCTCCAACCGTTGTATTTGGTTCCGTATCTGCCAGAGTGTGAATGGAAACGGTCGCGCGGCGCACTGTCGATACTTCTTTTGATTTCCCTGTTTTCATTTTACACGCTTTTTATTTCCCAAATTTTTATTCCATCCAGAAACCAAATTCAAAATGAATCCAATTCATGGTCTCCACAAGAGGGACAACAAGGTTCAAGCTGGCAAAATGAGGCATTGTACCCCATTCTGGGCTTGATCTGGGGGGGGGGGGGGGGTGGTGATTCTCCCATCCTGCTGCGCTGCTTGTTTAGCGCAGCGGGCTGGGAGACTCTAGTGGGGGTCAGTTCGTGGAGTGCTGGAGGCCAGCGCCGGATTTCCAGTGCCGTCAGCTCCGCGCCGATTTCTGGTGTGGAGCTGAATAAATTGTCTAAATGCACATCTCCCTGTCCCTTAAATATAATTAGGGGGCCCAGGACTGAAATCTCCGGGCCCACTAGCCTCTCCCCACCCTCCCTCCTCCGCCTCCGCACCCCCACCAAGAGTGTTTCACTCCAGCAGGGTTTACAATAGCTCCCCACTTTCGGGGGCTGATGGCCCAACCCTGCTGGAGTGAGGGGGGGGGGGGGGACAATCGAGGCCCCCAGAGGGTCGGGCGGCAGATGGAGTTATGCCCCCCCCAGGACATTGGCACCTTGGCAATGCCAGCCCCTGCTCCCTGGAACTGCTCAAGGAGCAAAGTGCCAATACCCAGGGGGCATCTTGGCACCGCCTGCCAGGCATAGGGCAGTGCCAAAGGGGTGGGGCCTAACGGGAGTGGGGCTTCTGGAGATGCAATTGTGGGGATGGGGGGGGGGGTCCTGCTGCCACTCTGCAGTGGGGGTGGGGGAGGGTGAGAGGCCAAAGATCGGGGCTGGCCATCAGGGTGGGGGAGGGGCAGCCTGCTGGGGGGGTCGGGGCTGCGGCCAGGGGGTGGGGGTCAGCACCACAGGGGATGGTGGGAGATTGAGGCGGACTGAAAGGGAGGTGGTCGGGGCTGAGTCTGGGCATCTTTGGGGGGCCAGCAATCAGGCTGTGGGCGGGGGGGGGGCGGGGGGGGAGAGGTCGTACGGCCAGCGATACGGGGGTCAAGTGATCAAGCTGTCCAGCCATCAGGAGGCCGGCAGACAGGGGTCACTGCGCATGTGCTGATCTCGGCGCTGACCGATCGGTGCATGGGCAGTGACCCACTCAGCGCTATGCTGCCGGACTCTCCATCGAGGATAGGCCCCGTCCACAACTTTTTAGTGTGATTCACGCTAGGGCACTCAGCAGTACACAGAGTGTGGGAGATCCTTTTATAAATTCCTGCTGAAAAAACCAGCGTGATTTACTCCAGTTTTTACACAAATTCGACATTTAGAATTCTGTTTGGGAGATTTCCACCCCTGATATTTGATCTTAGCCGAAAGGCCAAGGTGGCTTTAAAAAATTGCGTCAGGTAAAGCCTCGGTTTAATTTCATTGGCTGCCCCAATCCTTTACTCTACCCTAGCCTGGGCAAACCACCATGGCAGGCGACAGCACACTCCCAGTGCAATGGGCTAGCCTCATCCCCTGCCTGATCACGGTTTCACCCCTGCACTTTCTTTACTTTCGATGCCTATCTGTTTAATGTTTTTGAAAGAATGTTAACTGGGGCAGTCCATGTTTATGGTAGCTGGCTTTGCGGTTATAGTGACTGACTCTACCTTTATGCTTCATTTGCAGGTGCGTGCCATTAGATCCGCTGGATTATTGTGACTTTGGCAAAGGCTGTGGCTGCGAATGTCAGTCTACAGCGCTGCACCGGGACCAGCTTTCAACACCTTGTGAATATATTTTTCTAAAACTCGGCATTTTAAATACAAGTGCATTTCCAGTCATGTATTTCTCTTCCAATAAAGTTATGACAAACATTTGTGTATATATGTTGCTGCAGTTTTACTGATCGATTTTGTGGGTTCCGGCCAACGATTGAAGGGAGAAAAGAGTGCAAAAGAGCTCTATCATTTCCTTTGACGTTGTCACGTAACGCGACTGTCAGGATGGCAGAAAGCGAACCACCATCCTTTTTCATCCAGCAATCCTAGCTTCTTCAGGGAATTCTTTAGGAAGTTCCTTAGGGAATTATCAGATCTGCCATTTAATTAATGGTTATCAATCCTGCAGCAAAGGCATCACAAAGAACAACGTCCTTCTTTAGGTGTTATACAGATTTACCAAGAGTTCAAGAAAAACATAAAACAACAATTTGTGCCTTTGAGGTCCACAGGCGGGATTTTACTGCCTTGCTCGTCCAGCAACCGTAAAATCCCGCCCAAGGTTAACGGACTTTCTATATTTCTTCCCCTTGCCCGCTCCGATTCCCTTGGCGGGCGGGGTGGTAAAACTCCGGCCCACATGTCTGTCATAATCCACATGGTTCATAGAATCACTACAGTGCAGAAGGAGGCCATTTGGCCCATCGAACCTGCACTGACAACAATCCCACTCAGGTCCTATCCCTGAAACCCAACATATTTACCCTGTTTAATCCCCCTGACACGAAGAGGCAATTTGTCATGGCCAATCGACCTAACCCGACATCTTTGGAGTGTGGGAGGAAATCGGAGCACCCAGAGGGAAACCACACAGACACGGGGAGAAGGCGCAAACTCCCACCTGAATACATAATCAGAGCCTCTTGATCCAATCAGGCAATTTGATCTATAAAGATTCTTTCATATAGCTTTCTCATTGAAAATTTAGCCACAAATAACACAAGGTGCGGACTGTGACTTTTGAACTTTGACCTTTGTACGTAAATGTTGGGTAGCTGCCGTGCCTCTGCTTTTCAAATGGAAGAAACAAAGCACACGTCGCCATTCCCCCCTAAACTGACTGGCACCGTATAGAATAGGATTCAAAGCTGAGTTGGTGAGTGTAAATGTACAGATCCAGAAAAACAAGTTGGAGGTGAGGAACAAGTCCTTTCGAAAGTTCTGTGCTACAATCAAGAAGATGATTAGAGAAATAGGTGTCCACATGATGAAGAAAGATGTCATGAGTACCAGGAGGGTCCGGAAGAGCCAATAATCCTGTTTGGAAACTCGAATTTGTTGCGGGTGAGGTGAGCCTGGCCAGCTGGCTTGCAATCTTTTCCTGGCGGCTTTGGTGATCTGTGTGCGAAAGAGATTAATCATTACACTGTCAAAGTGTGGAAGTGAAAGCTTACACCTAATGTACTGTTACAAACACCATCAATGTCTTCACATTTAACTGGTGTTACTGTCCCCAATACTGTTGTTACACTAATATCACATCAGCCGGTCTAGCAAGTATGGCAGCACTGAACAGTGCCACCTGATTCGACAAGTTACATCCTGTTTCCTCTGAAGCACAGTGAGTATTCTCAGGATCAGGGGAAACCAAAGTGTAGAATACCTGATCCCACTTCCAAGAGGGTGCAGGAAGAGAATGGGATTGGACTTTTACCAGGCCACACTTGCGCTTCAGTAAGAATTTGTTACCTGGAGTAAATTGACTGAAAATCACTTTGGGTTATAAAGTTTATTTATTAGTGTCACAAGTAGGCTTACATTAACACTGCAATGAAGTTACTGTAAAAATCCCTTAGTCCACACTCCGGCGTCTGTTCAGGTATACTCGGAGGGAGAATTTAGCGTGGCCAATGCACCAAATCAGCACGTCGTTCGGACTGTGGGAGGAAACTGGAGCACCCAGAAGAAACCCACACAGACACGGGGAGAACGTGCAGACTCCACACAGATAGTGACCCAAGCCAGGAATTGAACCCAGGCCCCTGGCAGCAATGCTAACGACCGTGCAACCGTGCCGCATCAATGCTGGCTTAAGCTGTTCTAATGGATCTGATGCTGTATAAATACACGACCGGGGCTGCACTGTGTATTGGTTCAACCAATTTTCTCTTCCTCTCACCTCTGCTGATTGCTCACTCTAACGACGAGAGTCTCAACACCAAACCTGGTCCTGCCCCTCTCCCGCATATACACAGGGCACATTATCAACAAAGGCAAACAATGATTTTTGAACACAGTAAATGCACTGTCTGAGCTGGAAACTTGTACAAACCAGCAGAGGAAGAGCAGCAAGATGATCGTTTCTTCCGGTCCGCTCTGACAATCTAGGAATGACTTTCAAACCTCTTGTAATGTTTTGAGTGGGGAGGCGATGGTCTAGTGGTATTATTGCCTGACTATTAATCCAGAAATTCATCTAATGTTCTGGGAACCTGGGTTTGAATCCCGCCACAGCAGATGGTGGAATTTGAATTCAATAAAAAATATCTGAAATAAGAGTCTACCGATGACCATGAAATTTAAAGTTTATTTATGAGTCCCACAAGTAAGCTTACATTAACACTGCAATTAAGTTACTGTGAAATCCCCTAGCCTCCACACTCTGGCGCCTGTTGTGGCACACTGAGGGAGAATTTAGCATGGCCAATGCCCCTAACCAGCACGACTTTTGGACTGTGGGAGGAAACCGGAACACCTGGAGGAAACCCACGCCTACACAGGGAGAACATGCAAACTCCACACAGACAGTGACCCCAAGCCGGGAATCAAACCCGGGTCCCTGGTGCTGTGAGACAGCAGTGCTAATCACTGTGTCACTCAAACCATTGTTGGAAAAATCTATCTGGTTCACTAATGTCCTTTAGGGAAGGAAATCTGCCATCCTTACCTGGTCTGGCCTACATGTGACTCCAGAGCCACAGCAATGTGGTTGACTCTCAACCGCCCTCTGAAATGGCTGAGTGAGACACTCAGTTCAAGGTGACTAAGGCTGGATAGTGACGCCTATGTCCCAAGAATGAATTTTTTAAAAAGAGTACACAACTGAATTCTAAAATATTATATATTTCTGCTTCGTGACTTCTATGCTCATAAAGAAATTGACCAGATCACTTGAATAAATAGCAGACACCTTTAATATCTTTGTGTAACTGATGACAATGATTAATCCTGGAATGGTAAAGTTGAACAGACCGTAGGACACATCCCAGATGATCTCTTGTACAATATCTGGCCACACCAGTGTGCAGATCTGATATTCCTGTAAAAACATCAAAAACAACACGTTACTTACAAAGTAAATTTATTCCACTAACTGATGAACCTTAAGATGAAAAATATTAATATCAAGACTACTACTGATGTGCATCTCTATGCACCTCAGCTTGTGTAAGATAATAATGTAACTTAGTGCAGGGAAATAAAGATATATTCAATACTAGTTGATCACTCAGAGTGTTACTGATGGATAATCCCAAGACCCACAGTTTCTGATACTCATTACAAAATGAACTTGCCAATGGTCTGCTCTCACTGCAATGCAGTCAATTGACTGTAGCAATCACCCATGAATAAATATGACCAATTGGGCCGGCATGGTGGCACAGTGGCTAGCACTGCTGCCTCACAGCGCCAAGGACCCGGGTTCAATTCCAGCCTCGGATCACTGTCTGTGTGGAGTTTGCACATTCTCCCCGTGTCTGTGTGGGTTTCCTCCGGGGGCAATACCTTTGTGTATCGAATCATAGGGATTCTATGATTCAATACCACAAAATACAGACCTCACTAATATGACACCTATGTATCTGATACTTTATAAAATGTATTTAATAAGCAAGCTGCATTTCAGTTCTTCCCTCACCAATCTTATTTTATTTACATTGTAATAAATATATCTATCTGCCTCATCCCTTAGAGGGGATTTGAAATATTTGCTTAAAAATTAAATATCTTTATTTAAGTCCACATTATTTCCTCCTTACTGGCCATTCACATTTTTCTCATTTATTTACATGGTGATTAAAAGATAGCGGGCACAAATTCTCCCAAAAGATTTATCAGTGTGGTTTCCAGTGGGATACATGGTGTGATTCTCACCAGGTGGGCTGGCCTGATCCCGATTGCAATCCACCCACACAGAGACATTATTTTGGAGGCTGGGGTGATTTGCGCCATGAGCGAGATGTGCGGGACCCAAAGACGCCGGCAAGATCTACTCCTCAGCAATTATGCCTCAGTCTTCGAATAACACTACAACATGCAATCCCCCTTCTCACTGGCAAAGACCCCCAGGCCACCCCCACCCCACACCACAAGTTGCCGATACCAGCAACCCCTCCCCATCCCCCCCACCTCAAAATGAGATCTCCCCATCACAAATCCCATCATGTCCGCCTTGCCAGAGTCTCCGGCCATAGCAGGGTCTGTGCCTGCGAGCGAGGCCGGAGAATTGCCCCCATTGTTTCTCCCTCTTCATTGGGAGGATCTGCAGTTTGTACTGAAACTCCCTGCTGGAGCATTGCACCAAGAAGGTTTTACCAACAACCAGCACCTGGTTCACTAACTGTGTGCGGGCTCAGCACAGCCCCAAACAACAATGAATGTGTCACTGATGCGCGACAATCAAGCACGAGGTACAAGGCTTCAGCGATTGAAGGCTTTTATTGACAAACAATGGAACTATCTAACACGAGTACACCAATCCAGACTGGAGGGGTCCCGCCTGAGCAGAGGGTCTTATACCTCTCCCCAGGAGGCGGGGCCCGACCGGGATGTGCCATAACAGCATCCACCACAGGTATATTAATCCCACAGTGTAAACACCCTAACCCAACAACAACATTATAACAACCCCACAGTGGCAACACCCTAACCCAACAGTAACATTGGAATAACCCCACAGTGGTAACCAACGATGGTTCACCACAGTCACCACTACAAAATATCAGTGCTTTTCAATGAGGCACCTTGACCAATAGCAACAAGATGAACACTTAAAGATCATCAAGAAAATTGACCAATTTAGTTGGTAGGTTTTGTGCTACCGACCCATAGTAATGATTTGCTGGTTTGCTTTGTGTTGCTGGCGTTTAGATTTTCTTACTTGTTCAATGAATGGAACTGATTTTTTTTATCCCTTCACATTCAGACAATGAAAGACTTTTAAAGTTTTATTTATTTATTAGTCACAAGGTTTACATTAACATTACAATGAAGTTACTGTGAAATTCCCCTAGTCGCCACACTCCGGCACCTGTTCGGGTCAATCCACCTAACCAGCACATCGTTCAGACTGTGGGAGGAAACCGGAGCACCCGGAGGAAACCCACACAGGGAGCAAATTCCGCACAGACAGAGACCCAAACCAGGAATCGAATCCGGGTCCCTGGTGCTGTGAGACAGCAGTTCCAACCACTGTGTCACTGTGTCATCCCTACTTGAGACTTGAGCCAGTTACTATAGCTAACACAATCGACAATGACTATTGGATCCAATTTTTATCCTGTAAACATTTTGAAGTTTAACACTTTTAAATGTGACATATTAAGCATGTACTAGCAGGGCAGCCAGGGCATGTATAAACTGCAAGGGGTACCATTCCATCCACGTATAGATAGTGCCCGAACACCTAATAGAGGTGTATAAGATGTTGAGAGGCATAGATCGGGTGGTCTCTCGGAGGCTTTTTCCCAGGGTGGAAATGTCTGCTACGAGAGGACACAGGTTCAAGGTGCTGGGGGGTAGGTACAGGGGAGATGTTAGGGGTAAGTTTTTCACACAGAGGGTGGTGGGCGAGTGGAATCGGCTGCCGTCAGTGGTGGTGGAGGCGAACTCAATAGGGTCTTTTAAGAGACTCCTGGATGAGTACATGGAGCTTAATAGGATGGAGGGTTATAGGTAGGTCTAGAAGGTAGGGATGTGTTCGGCACAACTTGTGGGTCGAAGGGCCTGTTTGTGCTGTAGTTTAGCTATGTTTCTACCAGCAATGAATCATGCAGCTTTGTGCAAGCTACCCGGGGAACAGCCACAACTGATATCAGAGAGCATAAGGCACTCCCAGCTGTCAGGGATGTTCGCAGGCCTGGATGTATTGGAGGGGTGGCTACTTGGTGTGAAAGGGAGTGGCTGATGACTCCTGTTCGAAGTGGTCTATTGGTCTGCTCAAGATGAGGATCAGATGCTTTGACAGGTCAGGTGGATCTCTCCAAGATGCACCAGCCAGACTATCTGTCTGTGTTAGTCTGCTGTGCGCTGCACAGCCTGATCATTCAGAGAAGGGAACGGGTGCTAACTTGGCTCCACCAGTTAAGAACCAATGGTGGACGTTTATTAACAAATGTTAACTATCGACAGGGTGATGCAGATTCAATGCTTCCAGACACGACTCTAGGATCTAACAGCAGGGACAAGCCCAGGCAAGTTGGAGTGAAGCTCCAACGCAGTTCCCGATTGGTCAGCCTGGGTCTTGTGACCCTTTCAGAAGATTGCCCTTCAAAGGAGTCAAACATTACAAAACTCCTTTTAGAGGGTGAGTGGGGGGAGACATCCGGTCTGCTGATGAGGAGTCAGAGAAGGAGGGGGCTGAGACACAGCAGGCAGATGTTTGAGCCTCTCCCAGGGAAGGTCTTGATGGCTGTGAGACACGGGTAACTCTTATCATGAGAGCATTGGTTTGGGATTCCAGGATATGAGAATCCTGGCCCGTGGTGACTTCTTTATGTTCCTCCATTACATATAAAAAATGGTCCCTCGTATGGACAATGCCAAGCAGCCAAACAATGTCAAACATCAGGACGCACATAATCGGATAATCAAATACGACGATTAATTGGTTCCTTCTCCATTCATACAATCACAGCCAGGCAAAAAGTGAATAACACCAATCATTTATATAGACAGAAGCAGGAAATGTGCAAATCTCACTAATGATGCAGACGCTTGTGCATCATGTGTGGCTAATGTGGGGCTTTCTTGGATCTTTGATGGGTACCACAGCGTAACGTTCCTCCTCACTGCCAGTTGTGCTGAGATACAAAGGTGTTGAAGTGCAGGTCAGAACGCACACCCACCCTTGTTTCAGTGATTCAGGGTGCAGCCCTCCATGGCAGTTACCAGGCTGTCCATGGAGGAAGTCACACGCTCTGTAGAGTGGGTGATCACAGGACTCATGGCCTGCAAGAACTCTTCCAAAGTGCGTGCCAGTGGGCGCAATCTCTCTGGTATCCCTGCCATGGCCTCATGAAACTCACACTAGACTTTCAGCATCTGTCACCAAACAGACAACACCAGAGACTCATCTTCAGTCTGAGACTCAACATCTTGGTGACCTCCAACACTCCTCCGACTGCCAGAGGCCTTCTCCATCTTAGTCTCCAGTAGTGGCACATGTAAATGTGATATGCCTTCGCCAGGTTGTGTATCCTTCACAGCCAAAGCATGCATCTCCCCCCTCCTCGCCCCCTACCCCACCCTGAGCTGTCTGTTTCTGTGCTGGTGTTAGGTGTGGAACAAGGATCTTGCTTTGTACCCTGAGACTCTCTCCTCCCTCCTCCTCAGAGTCACTGAGGTGGAAAAGACTATGACCCCTCCATTTTCCCCTCTTCCCTCTCCATATAAAAATTGGAGGTGTATGCAATGTGCCTCAGTCATACAGTGGCACAGTGGTTAGCACTGCTGCCTCACAGCGCCAGAGACCTGGGTTAAATTCTTGCCTCGGGTCACTGTCTGTGTAGAGTTTGCAAGTTCTCCCTGTGTCTGCGTGTGTTTCCTCCGGGTGTTCCGCTTTCCTCCCACAGTCTAAAGATGGGTGGGTTACGTTGATTGGCCATGTTAAATTGTCCCTTAGTATCAGGGGGACAAGGAGGGTAAATATGTGGGGTTATGGGGATAGGGCCTGGGTAGGATTGTGGTCGGTGCAGACTCGATGGGCCAAATGGCCTCCTTCTGCTCTGTAGGGATTCAATGATTCTATATCCATCTTTCTTTTCCAGAGGTTGATGCCTAGAAATTCAAACAGAACATTGGAAGTGAACATCAGCTCACATCGCATGTGAAGAGAAAACAGGTTCATATTTTGGATTTTTCATACCAATGTGATTTTTCTCTTTTTAAGATATGGATAGGCCATCATGTATTTCTGGAATTTTCTGTGTTTAATACAGATTGGTAGCATTTGGATTATTGTAGCTCTCCACTACAGTCAATGGAAAAATGGACAGAATTCATCCCGCAAAACACCAGTAACAATTCTGGAATCCAATGAAATAAAAACTTGAATTTAACCTAGTCGTTCACAGTAATGCGGCTGTCCTAGTAACAGCCATTGGTTTGGATCCCTGCTACCGACACAGACACTATGCTGCATGGTGGCACAGTGGTTAGCACTGCTGCCTCACAGCGCCAGGGACCTGGATTCAATTCTTGCCTTGGGTGACTGTAGAATCATAGAAGCTCTACAGTGCGGAAGAAGGCCATTCAGCCCATCGAGTCTGCACCGACAGCAACCCCACCCAGGCCCTATCCCCATAACCCCACGTATTCACCCTGCTAATCCCCCTGACAATAATCGGCAATTTAGCATGGCCAATCAACCTCAACCACACATCTTTGGACTGTCTGTGTGGAGTCTGCACATTCTCCCTGTGTCTGCGTGGGTTTCCTTCGGGTGCTCTGATTTCCTCCCACAGTCCAAAGATGTGCGGGTTAAGTTGATTGGCCATGCTAAATTACCCCTCAGTGTCAGGACATTGGCAGGGTGAATACATGGGGTTATGGGGATAGGGCCTGGGTGGGATTGTTGTCAGTGCAGACTCGATGGGCCAAATGGCCTCCTTCTGCTCTATAGGGATTCTATGATAAGTTAATAAATTATTTCTGCTCCAACTGTCAGTATTTTCCTGTCAACGCAAGTAAATGTTTGGGATTGTGGCATTTAATGATTTAGACAGTGTTTTTAAATGTAGAGGCTTAATCAAAATTTGAAATTTACTTCAGAAAAGGAAAGTTTCAAAGTGAGCAGCGGATGGACAGGTCAGGATTGGTCCACTTGATACCTTCATGCTTATCTAGAGGTTTACTGAAAACTAGGTAAGGGAAAAACATGCGGCTTAAATCCACTGGTTAAATGTTGCTTGGTGTTGGACGGATTCATTAGATTGGTCTTACCTGCTCCTTAACATGGATGGTCATCACCTGAAAATGGATGCATAGGGGCAGAGACGTCAGGGCGGAGAATAACCAAATGGTCAGCACAACCACTGTCACTGGCTTGCAATGCAGCGCAGCTTTTAATCGCATTTGGAGAATGGAGATAGAGCGCTCGATGCTAATGGCAGCTAAAGTGATAATGGTCACGCCGCCACTGGTGGCCATCACGTAGAAAAGAGCGTGACATCCAACGGCCCCCAGGGTCCACGATTCAGTCCAGCGAATGGTGATGATGATTGGAATGACCCCCACGAACACAATGTCAGCCAGGAAGAGATTCAGCATAAAACACTGAAAATTCACCAGTTTCTTGCCCTTTACAACCAGCCCGATCATGCAGCCATTGGTCAGCAAGGAGATCAGGAAAATCAACACAAGGATCACTGTCTCGACAGTGACGGCGAGGATTTGGTCGGAGGACCTGAATTCAGAAAAATACGGGAAGAAGGACCTGTTCGTCTCATAGCCTCCGGTTGCTCGAAACAAACTAAATCCCATCTTTGGCATGCTCTGCAACTATGTCGGACGAGTAAACAATGCTGGGAGTGAAAGCAGCCTCGAAAGTGACAAAGTTCTTCAAGTGGGTCCAGTTCAGAAAAGCTGCTCCTTCGAGTGAAATCCAGACATTTTCATTTGAGAATCCACCAACACGTATCAGAGGCTGACTGTCACTCGTAAAATATTATCAGCACAATCCCCAAGGTGGATTTTTAATGGATAATATTTAATATGCCACTTCCTAGGGTAGTGCCTTCATGTTAATAGCCAATGAGGAAGTAAGAGTTGAATTAAATTAACATGACAAACAGTGAGTAATCTATTCATCATATTGATTAAGGATTATGATCCCTGATTGATCAAAGGCCTTTCTCTGGCCTTTACCCATTTAACTGGAGCCACCCAGTAAAAAATTGAATAATGATAGAACCACCACAGAATTTGCTTGTACTTTTAGTCAAAACTTAAAAACAGTTCAGAAAGCATGAATGAAAGGTCATGGCTTTAACATTTAGAATTCATTACAAGATATAAGCATGTCCTCAAAGTCTGTGTAGTCCTCTTATTACATTTACTGACTGCATATCATAGAATCATAGAATCTCTACAGTGCAGAAGGAGGCCATTCAGCCCATCAAACCTGCACTGACAACAATTCCACCCAGGCCCTATCCCTGTAACCCCACATATTTACCCTACTAATCCTCCCGACACTAAGGGTCAATTTACCATGGGCAATCCACCTAATCTGCACATTTTTGGACTGTGGGAGGAAACTGGAGCAGCCAGAGAAAACCAAAGCAGACAGAGGGAGAATGCACAAACTCCACACAGGCAACGACCCGAGGCTGGAATCAAACCACTGTGCCGCCCACGTTATATAGGACATTAGCCCACATATGGTAGACTTGGGTTTTTTTTGTCCTTGATAATGTTCCACTGGGGGAAGAAGAACTTAGAAATAATAATTACTAGGATGTTGTATGAATGTCAGTCATAAAAATCTCTAAAAGTTCTAGGCATGGAAGCTGCAGCTTCAAGATTGAACTTCCTCAGCTATTTATGATTGCTTATAGACGCTGCTCTGACAGGGGTACAGCCCTCACACACAAAACATTGCTCCAATCTTTCAAATGCAGAAAATGCTATTGCACAGGTTAGGTTTCTGAATGTTATATTTTTGATATCATCATTCTGTTACACTGTTTCAGTTAAAAGTAACTGCTCCTCATTGTGAAGAATTGAAGATGTCAGCCCTACTGATTTGATTCATCCCTTTTCTCCTTTTTATTTTTGCACAGTGTTCATGTCTGGTCTGTAGCTTTAATAAATTCTGAGTGGTTGTTCATTCTTCCCATTTTATTTCTAATCTCCAAATGTTGCTATTACTCTGAAATCATACATTGGCTCTGCGATCTGTATATTCAGTTTGAGCCAAGGAACAACTTGGCTATTACCCATTTAACTGGAGCCACCCAGGAGATCAGGAAAATCTCCTGATAGGGGTGGAATTTTACCGGCATATCTGCCCCAGGTGCATACGATCCCACCCGAGGCCAACGGAGAATGCCATTCTCCGAGCCTCTCCTGCCCCTGGAATCGGGGCGGGCGTGCCGGTAAAATTCCGGCCTTTGTTTTAAATCCCATCAAGTAGAATTTGGGAAACTAAACAAGTCGTTTTCTGTGAGGGAAAGGCTGAGAATAAGCCTAGAAATGAAAGTCAGTGATTTGTCTTGCTCATGTATATGGTATGGAACCATAGAATGCTATCCCTAAATATCTGACAACATCGCCGGAACTTCACCGCCTTGCCCGCCATGGAATTGGAGCGGGAGAGGGACGGACGGACAATGGAAATGTCCGTTGACCTCAGGCGGGAAATTTCAGTCTCGCTCAAGCAAGGACGTAAAATCCCGCCCTCCGAATCCCCTGCTCCTCCGCGGCAAGAGAAAATGAAAAGTGCTCTGCTCAGTGGGAATACTGAGCCTTGGTAACTTACATTTTGAAATAAGTTTAAAGTTTATTTATTAGTGTCACAAGTAGGCTTGCATTAACACTGCAATGAAGTTACTGCGAAAATCCCCTCGTCGCCATACTCTGGTGCCTGTTCGGGTAACATTGAGGGAGAATTTAGCATGGCCAATGCATCTAACCAGCACGTCTTTCAGTCTGAGAGAGGAAACCGGAGCATCCGGAGGAAACCCACGCAGACATGGGGAGAATGTGCAGACTCCACACAGACAGTCACTCAAACCAGGAATCAAATCTGGGTCCCTGGCGCTGTGAGGCAGCGGTGCTAACCTCTGTGCCACCTTGCAGCGTAGACAACAAACTGGGAGATGCTACCAGTATTGCCAACTCTAGAAGACATCCATGCATAAAACCTCATCAACACAATCACAATACAGCCACTACAACACTATCCCCCTCCCTGCTCTAAAATTGCACTTGTTCCTGCAGTGCATGGTAGATTTTGTTGAAGGGTTCGTTGTCTTTACTGAAACGACAACATCAAAATGTTCCTTGCTGAGGTTCCAGTGGGAGCAATGCTCTCTGAACACCCTCGGCAGGTAGGGCCTCTTGCTGAAAGCCCTTCTACCCAGCCAGCTTGTCTGTGCTGTCTCCACCCATTCTCCTTATCACAAGGAAATGCAAACTGCTGCGCCATCTCTGTGGGCAAGTGGTTTGTGCGAAAATTGTGAAGGTCAGGACAACTCTTGAAACCACCAAACATCTCCAAGATTGCAGCAATAGCTGGTAGAAATCTATCATTGATTAACCTGAACATTGGTGATCTATGTTAAATAGCACTGTTAATGGTCGTGGGGAGCGGGCGTTCAAATCATGTTGCAGCTATATAAAACCTTGGTTAGGCCACATTTGGCATATTGCATGCAGTTCTGGCCACCACACTACCAGAAAGACGTGGAAGCTTTGGAGAGTGCAAAGCAGGTTCACCAGGATATTGCCTGGTCTCGAGGATGTTGGCTATGAAGAGAGGTTGAATAAACTAGGATTGTTTTTCACTGGAAAGATGGAGGCTGAGGGGAGACCTGATAGAGGTCTACAAAATTATGAGAGGCATAGGCACGGTGGATAGTCAAAGGCTTTTTCCAAGGGTGGAAATGACAATTACAAGGGGGCACAGGTGAAAGGGGGAAAGTTTAAGGCAGATATTCACGCAGAGAGTGGTGGGTGCCTGGAATGCGCTGCCAGAGTGGGTGGTGGAAGCAGGCATATTAGCAACATTTAAGAGGCATCTGGTTGGGCAATAGGGAGGGAATAGAGGGATATGGACCAAGTAAGGGCAGGTTTTGTTTAGTTTAGTTAGGGCATCATGATCGGCATGGCTTGAAGGGCTGATGGGCCTTTTCTTTGTTCTTGTTTGTTCTTTGTTCTGTGTGTGCTCAAGCAACTATTAAGCTGGAGAATTGAACTTTAAAAATGACCTCAAACCAGTGCAACACACTGCTTGTTATCACAATCTGCCTACTCTGTATTCTGCCAATGGCCATTTACTGCACTGCACACAAACACTCACGCCCCAAGGGCAACGGGCCTGGCAAGCATTAGAAATGTAAATAAATAGCTGGTGCCATTTTGTGGCTACATTGGCACTCACAACACCGAAAAAACCTTACACTGAGAAGATGGATTTTGCAGATGAAAGTTATTCTCTCAAAGCCAGCTGTGTACACGAGAGGCCAGGATCAGTAACAACAATGCTTGTTATCAGAAGGCCAGCATATTGGTATTTTGAGAGTTATCAGGCAGGATTTGTTCAGGTCATCAGTTTGGCCACTAGAGGGCTAACAGTACCAATAGATTAAGAAGTCTCACAACACCAGGTTAAAGTCCAACAGGTTTATTTGAAATCACGAGCTTTTGGAGCACTGCTTCTTCATCAGGTAAGTCTTTGGACTTTAAATCTGTCGGACTTTAACCTGGGGTTGTGAGACTTCTTACTGTGCCCACCACAGTCCAAAGCCGGCATCTCCACACCACAAGTACCAATATATTATTAGCCGACGTTAGCTCCTTCAGTACTCTCAGGGTCTGTGGGAATTTAATTAAGTCGTGGAATTTATATTTACACAGAAGAAGAAAATACTGAACCATGAACCAGTAGTATTATTCCTCATTGGTGTTGTGAAGCTTGGCTTTGTATTGAAGATCACTTTTATTCCTGACTGAAAACCACTGATTAAATTTGAGAGAGATCGAGGCAACACTCCGGTGACTTGAAACTGCAGATTCAAGATGACTGAGCATTTGCATCACTGTACAAGGCAAATTACAAAACCATTAAGTGGAGCCAACCAGTCTAGAAAACCCCAGCAGAGACAATTACCTTGAAGGAGTGTGAATGGGATCACCTCCTAATCCATTCACAGAACATCCAGACAATCACCTGGGTGGGGACTATGCATTAGATAGAATCACCTCAGGCAATGAACTCTGGCTGAGAAAGGAACTGGCCCAGCCATAATCTAATGAAGTCTAAACCAGCCACCTGGAATACACTGGATGTGAGCATATTTGGGTAAATGAGCAGTTGATGGGAGAGAGGATCAGGTGACAAGTCAGCGAACTGTGTTTTGTGTTCTAAAAAACTGATTCCTCCAGGCCAGAGACAAAAGTAGAAAAGATACCTAAGTGGCAAGACCCCTGTGTGGCCCTCCTCTCCCTCCATCCACCTTGTAAGTTTGAACCCTGCCTACTCTTTGACTATCCACACACTGCAGGCAGAGATGTTGTAAAGACCTCAGTCCAGTTGCTGCTGTCTCCAGAAGAACAGATAAATTGTCCATTTACAACATTAAAGATCCGTATATCTTTAACTTTTGTCACTCTAAAAAGCTCATTTAATCTATCCTTTCACTCTGCAATTCATTGGTGTGTGTGAACTCTGAGTGTGCATGGTGTAAAAGTTTTAATTATTTTCTTAGACTGGTTTAAGTACAATAAATATGATCCTCCCTTTTTTAAATTCAAGTAAGCCTTTCTGTTTGTGCCCTACAGTCACAACATGCAAACTACTCGTTGAATTGGGAAATATATCCTTCTAAAGGCCTGTTGCAATCAAACAAGTGGAAAAAAAAGAGGTGCCTTCCTATTCCTCCTTACCTGATCCTTTTGTTTTATTTGTTCATGGCACATTGCTGGCCGGGTCAGCATTTATTACCCATTTCAGAGCATTTAAGAGTCAACCACCTTTCTGTGGGTCTGGACTCACATGTCGGCCAGACCAGATAAGGATGACAGATCTCCTAAAGGCCATTACCAAACCAGATTGGTTTGTTACATGGCTTCATGGTCATTAGACTTCTAATTCCAGATTTTTATTGAATTTAAATTTCACCATCTGCCATGATGGGATTCGAACCCGGGCCCCAGAGAGGTCCATGGGTCTCTTGGATTACCTCTATGCCAATACCACAATGCCACCACCTCTCCTAAGTCCTAACAATGGTAACAATAACAAATAAATGGCATGTTACTAAAGTTGTCTTTTAAAATGGATTTTGGTCAAATTTCATATGCTTCGTCTGGACATGACTTGTAACCTCTGGGCTCCAGGGTGTCGTAACTCTGGGGTACCCCAAGATGCATTGGGGAGGCCCCACATAACCCACCATCACCCCCCGCCCTCCCCTCAATGATTAAGTGATTACCATCTGACCAACCAACAGGCCTTGGGAGTACACTACCCTCCACAGTTCTCTCCCCGGCCTGAGTGGAAGGCCAGGTAGGAAAGGATTGGCTGAATTTCCAGATCGGATAGTCGAAGCGGAATGACAATCTGATCATCACTCCAAGGAGGTTCAGGCCCAATAAATCAAAAATGCCATGGCATTTAGTATGTATACACTTTATAACGTATTTGCAATAACTAGAAACATATTCATTTGAAGGTTAAAGAGAAGTAATTAAATCATAGAATCTTAGAACCCCTACAGAAGGAGGTCATTCGGCCCATCGAGTCTGTACCGATCACAATCCCACCCAGGGCCTATCCCCATAACCCCATATATTTACCCTACTAATCCCCCTGACACTAGGGTCAGCCTAGCATGGCCAATCAACCTAACCCACACATCTTTGGTGTGCTTAAAATTATAAAAAGGTTTGAGGATAAATAATGGATTATTTCCACTTTCTGATAGCTCGGTAAGAGGACATAATCGCAGCGTTAGTACTGTCACAGAAAACTAAACAGGAGCTCACAAGACATTTGTCCTTGCAAAAGGCTGAGGGGGGATCTTATAGAGACCTATAAGATAATGAAGGGGCTGGATAGGGTAGAGGTGGAGAGATTCTTTCCACTTAGAAAGGAAACTAGAACTAGAGGGCACAGCCTCAAAATAAAGGGGGGTCAGTTTAGGACAGAGTTGAGGAGGAACTTCTTCTCTCAGAGCGTGGTGAATATCTGGAATTCTCTGCCCACTGAAGTGGTGGAAGCTACCTCGTTGAATATGTTTAAATCACGGATAGATGGATTCCTGATCGGTAAGGGAATTAGGGGTTATGGGGATAGAACATAGAACATAGAACAGTACAGCACAGAACAGGCCCTTCAGCCCACGATGTTGTGCCGAGCTTTATCTGAAACCAAGATCAAGCTATCCCACTCCCTATCATCCTGGTGTGCTCCATGTGCCTATCCAATAACCGCTTAAATGTTCCTAAAGTGTCTGACTCCACTATCACTGCAGGCAGTCCATTCCACACCCCAACCACTCTCTGCGTAAAGAACATACCTCTGATATCCTTCCTATATCTCCCACCATGAACCCTATAGTTATGCCCCCTTGTAACAGCTCCATCCCCCCGAGGAAATAGTCTTTGAACGTTCACTCTATCTATCCCCTTCATCATTTTATAAACCTCTATTAAGTCTCCCCTCAGTCTCCTTCGCTCCAGAGAGAACAGCCCTAGCTCCCTCAACCTTTCCTCATAAGACCTACCCTCCAAACCAGGCAGCATCCTGATAAATCTCCTCTGCACTCTTTCCAGCGCTTCCACATCTTTCTTATAGTGAGGTGACCAGAACTGCACACAATATTCCAAATGTGGTCTCACCAAGGTCCTGTACAGTTGCAGCATAACCCCACGGCTCTTAAACTCCAACCCCCTGTTAATAAAAGCTAACACACGATAGGCCTTCTTCACAGCTCTATCCACTTGAGTGGCAACCTTTAGAGATCTGTAGATATGGACCCCAAGATCTCTCTGTTCCTCCAACAGTCTTCAGAACCCTACCTTTGACCCTGTAATCCACATTTAAATTAGTCCTACCAAAATGAATCACCTCGCATTTATCAGGGTTAAACTCCATTTGCCATTTTTCAGCCCAGCTTTGCATCCTATCTATGTCTCTTTGCAGCCTACAACAGCCCTCCACCTCATCCACCACTCCACCAATCTTGGTGTCATCAGCAAATTTACTGATCCACCCTTTAGCCCCCTCCTCTAAGTCATTAATAAAAATCACAAAGAGCAGAGGACCAAGCACTGATCCCTGTGGCACTCCGCTAGCAACCTGCCTCCAGTCCGAAAATTTTCTATCCACCATCACCCTCTGTCTTCGATCAGACAGCCAGTTACCTATCCAATTGGCCAACTTTCCCTCTATCCCACACTTCCTTACTTTCATCATAAGCCGACCATGGGGGACCTTATCAAGCGCCTTACTAAAATCCATGTATATGACATCAACTGCCCTACCTTCATCAACACACTTAGTTACCTCCTCAAAAAATTCTATCAAATTTGTGAGGCACGACTTGCCCTTCACGAATCCGTGCTGACTATCCCGGATTAATCCGCATCTTTCTAAATGGTCGTAAATCCCATCCCTAAGGACCTTTTCCATCAATTTACCAACTACCGAAGTAAGACTAACCGGTCTATAATTACCAGGGTCATTTCTATTCCCTTTCTTAAACAGAGGAACATCATTCGCCACTCTCCAATCCTCTGGCACCATCCCCGTGGACAGTGAGGACCCAAAGATCAAAGCCAAAGGCTCTGCAATCTCATCCTTTGCCTCCCAAAGAATCCTAGGATATATTTCATCAGGCCCAGGGGACTTATCGACCTTCAGTTTATTCAAAACTGCCAGTACATCCTCCCTCCGAACATCTATTTCCTCCAGCCTATTAGCCTGTAACACCTTCTCTTCCTCAAAAACATGGCCCCTCTCCTTGGTGAACACTGAAGAAAAGTATTCATTCATCACCTCGCCTATCTCTACTGACTCCATACACAAGTTCCCACTACTGTCCTTGACCGGCCCTAACCTCACCCTGGTCATTCTTTTATTCCTCACATAAGAGTAAAAAGCCTTGGGGTTTTCCTTGATCCGACCCGCCAAGGACTTCTCATGTCCCCTCCTAGCTCTCCTAAGCCCCTTTTTCAGCTCATTCCTTGCTAACTTGTAACCCTCAATCGAGCCATCTGAACCTTGTTTCCTCATCCCTACATAAGCTTCCCTCTTCCTTTTCACAAGACATTCCACCTCTTTTGTGAACCATGGTTCCCTCAGTCGGCCATTTCCTCCCTGCCTGACAGGGACATACCTATCAAGGACACCCAGTATTTGTTCCTTGAAAAAGTTCCACTTTTCATTAGGGATCAGGGATCCCAGGGATCAGGCGGGTAAGTGGAACTGATCCACTTCAGATCAGCCATGATCTTACTGAATGGCGGGGCAGGCTCGAGGGGCTAAATGGCCTACTCCTGCTCCTATTTCTTATGTTATGTTCTTATGTTCAAAGCGATCCGATAGTATAGAACTCATGACCAAAAGTGGCTCCTGAAACCAGTTGCAATATTTAAGATCAAATTAGAAAAAGACTAAACGGGATGCTCTGCAATTCAACTCAAGCGCAGCGGTTCACGGTTCAGGTTTTCGATCTGATCAGCCTTCACTGGTTTCAAACAACTTACAACTGTTATCGCTCAGAGGGATGTTGGTTCCCACTGGGCTGGGCAGATATCATGTCTAACATGTGTCAATGTCCATTGTGGAGTTTTACTGGCACCAATTTTGTTGCAGTCATACTAGGACTGGGTGCTGGTGGATGGTGAGTAAGGAACCTTCTTAAATCTTTTGTAAAAATCTAATTTGTTCGTTGTTAGCAGTTAATTGCAATCTAGAGTATAAATTGACAGCCTTAAGCAGGGTTTTAGCAAAGCCACCACTGGAAGTGCAGTTGGGTTTAGCTAATTAAGCGAAGCACAAACTGGTTCCTGGGCAATTCACTTGCAACTTAGCTTAGCATTTGAGTGCAACTTAGAATAGAGTGCCGGGAGTTAGGTAATTAAGGGAGTTAAGGGAAAGAGGTACTCTTTTGCCTTCTAACTTTTTCCGCCTTAAGGAAGTGGTCTTACTCTGCTCCAGGAGAAGAAACTAGTTATTTGGTAAGAGACTAAGGCTTATTCTATTCCTAAATAAGCATCCAGTCAAATTTTCCAAAGCTCCCTTGGGTCTGCCTTCAAGATCCCATTAGATTGGAAGATAATAAATATAACTTGGTTATTCAAAAAGGGAGGGAAGACAGAAAGTGGGAAACTATAGGCCAGTTAGTTTAACATCTGTCATAGGGAAAATGTTAGAAGCAATAATTAAAGTTACAGCAGGGCACTTGGATAAGTTCAAGGCAATCAGGCAGAGTCAAAATGGTTTTGTGGAAGGGAAATCATGTTTAAGCAATTTATTGGAGTTCTTTGAAGAAGTAACATGAACTGTGAATAAAGGAACCAGATGTACTGTACTTAGATTTCCAGAAGATATTTGATAAAGTGCCACATCAAAGGTTATTGCAGAAAATAAAACTCATAGTATAAGGGGTAACATATCGGCATAGATAGCAGATTGGCATGGTATAAGGGGTAACATATTGGCTGGCTAACAGGAAATAGAATAGGCGTAAATGGGTCTTTTTCTAGTTGGCAAGATATAGCAAGTGTTGTGCCACAGGGGTCAATGCTGGGACATCAACTGTTTAGAAATTATATAGATGACTTGGTAATGGGATTGGAGGGATGGTTGCCAAATTTTCTGATGACACAAGGAAAGGCAGGAAAGTAAGTTGTGAAGAGGACATAAGGAGGCTACAAAGAAACATAGATAAGTTAAGTGAGTGGCAAAGATCTGGCAAATGGTGTATAATGTGGAAAAATAAGAAACTGTCCATTTTGGCAGGAAGAATAAAAAAGTATACTATCTAAATGGTGAGAGATTGCAGAGCTGCAGAGGGATCCGGGTGTCCTAGTCCATGAATCACAAAAGACTAGTATACAGGTACAGCAAGTAATTAGGGAAGCTAATTGAACGTTATCATTTATTGCAAGGGGAATTAATTACAAAAGTAGGAAGTTATAATCCAACCATGATCTTATTAAATGGCAGAGCAGGCTCGAGGGCTGAATGGCCTACTCCTATTCCTTCTCAGATGATCTTCAAAGTTGTTCACAGTTGATCTATCACACTGCCATCATTGGCCTTATCACTCTGGCAACTGACAAACAGGTGAGAAGGGTTCAGAGGTCCAGGAAGCAATGCACCATAACAGCATAATCTTCACAATCCATCTGGATTACTAAGGAAGTAAATTTATTTATTAGTCACAAGTAAGGTTTACATTAACCCTGTAATGAGGTTACTGTGAAAATTCCCCTAGTCGCCACATTCTGGCACCTGTTCAGGTCAATGCACCTAACCAGCACGTCTTTCAGACTGTGGGAGGAAACCGGATCACCTGGAGGAAACCCATGCAGACACGGGGAGAACGTGCAAACTCCAGACAGACAGTCATCCAAGCCAGAAATCGAACCCGTGTCCCTGGCGCTGTGAGGCAGCAGTGCTAACCACTGTGCCAACCTGATTCTTGGAATCCATACAGCCCATGCAAAAATCATTCACTTTTTCATCAACTGGATGTCTGATGCACACAAATTCCCCTTGCTATATTTAGGGATCTCCGAACCATGGGCTAGATGGAGTCTCAATTGTTCAATGTTCTCTTCTTTTGGGAACACATCCTCCTTACCCAAGTCCCATCCAATAATTGGAAGAACCATAGTTTAGTGATGTCCAAGAATGGACAAGGGCACTTTTGGAGCTTAACCGGGCACAGAAACTTAGCATCGCAGATCATTGAGAAACTTCCCATTGCTCCTCACACTAGCACAAAGTATAGAATGCCTACAATGCAGAACAATGGCATTTGGCCCATCGAGTCTCCACCGACTCTCCAACAGAGCATCTTACCTAGGCCCTATTCCTGTAACCCCACATATTTAGCATGGCTAATCCCCCCTATCCTACACATCTTGGGACTGCGGGAGGAAACCGGAGCACCTGGAAGAAACTCACGCAGACACGGGGAGAACTTGCAAACTCCACACTGTTACCCAAAGCCAGAATTTAAGCCGGTTCCCTAGCATTGTGAGGCAGCAGTGTTAACCACTGTGCCACCTTGCCGCCCATCATCTTCAGTTAAATGCAATGAATCCCAGCTCCTGTCGATAGGATCTGCCTTCAAGTGCCACAATTAAATTTGACGTGTTGCTGCTCAGTGTTGAAGAGATTTGCCATAATAGGAGCAAACAATCGTGCAAAGATGCAGCTTAAACCCAGTTGACATTTTTTGGCTAATGGGTAACTAGGGTAAATAATCTGCACTCCACCAAGAGGTGATTTGGATCAATTATATGTTATTTGGATGAGTCTGTGGTTGTAATAAAATTGTCTGACCTTGCGATAGCATTGTCATGTCATCTCCCATATGTGTCAAACGAGGAATTATGAGGGCAGTCCAACTCACCGAATACAATTGCTGAATTGGAATGATTTTATTACGTCCCATTGAAGAGCTTATCCACCAGTATAAACATCACAAGTGCAGACTGCAGATGATGGTGCCCCAGGCTAATCTGCTGACTGCAAGTTTACAGATAAGGGTTTATGAAAATTGTGCTGGAAATGTAAATATACTCAGGGGTAGAAGAGGGTGGAGAAACACGCATCTGTCCCAGAACCTTGCGCAGGACCTGAGCTGAACTTTGCAGAGGTTTATAATCTTTTCACAAGTCCCTGCCAGATTTTTTAAAAAGAATCACATGAAGCTGACTCTGTTCCAAAGATTCCAAAGTTCCCATCGCCTCTCTGTGCTCCTGCTGGGTTTGGGAATTCCAGTCCCCTCTTTGGTTATATCCCTGGTTTATTTTGCGGGGTCAGCAGCATGTCAATGCAGGCTGTGCAGAGAGTAGAGGATGCGTGAGCTGAGGATGCGTGAGCTGAGGCCACTTCTACCGCCCCATAGGACTCTGTCTCACAAGGGAAGGAGATGAATAAATACTGCTGTGACCAGCCAGGGTTCAAGGGGTCTGCTGGTCCCACGGGAACATGAACAATATTTATCTCATGTCGCTGGTTTCCCACAAAAGCCAGCTCCCACAATTCAATCACCTCTTCCGCCTTTTCCAAATTTAAATCTTGTGCAGCAATCAACCTGAGGAATTCTCACGAGGCAGAAAGATAGGGACGCAGAGATTGATCTTGGAGGGATGAGAGGCTGGAGGAGGTTACAAAGGCAGGGAGGAGATGAGTTCATAAAGCAGCTTGAAAATAAGAGTGAAAATGTTATGTTCAAGGCATTGCTTGACGGGGGAACTAATGGAAATCAGAGAGCATTGGAGAGGTGGGTGAACAGAACTAATACACAGACAGCAGTTGTTAGAATCGTAGAAACCCCGCAGTGCAGGAGGAGGCCATTCAGCCCATCGAGCTTGCACTGACAATAATCCCACCCAGCCCCTATCCCCGTAACCCAGCGTATTTACCCTGCTAATCCCCTAACCCACAAATCTTGTGACACTAAGGGGCAATTTAGTATGGCCAATCAACCGAATCCATACATCTTTAGACTGTGGGAGGAAACCAGAGCACCTGGAGGAAACACAGGCAGACACGGGGAGAATGTGCAAACTCCACACAGACAGTCAACCGAGGCCGGAATTGAACCTGAGTCCCTGGCTCTGTGAGGCAGCAATGCTAACCACTGTGCCACTGTATGACCCCAGTTCTGGATGATCTCAATTGAACAGTGTGTTGAATGTGGAAGACAGGCCAAGAGTGCATTGGAATAGTCAAATCTACAGGTAACAAGGAGGTATCTTCCTCCAGGGAATCTGGATGTGTAATTCATCCACACTTACATACTTCAAATTCATTTATTCAGCTATAAAATTACCCAATACACTAAATTCTTATCCTTGTTGCCGAACCCCTGTAGGACCTTGCTCTTCCCTATCTCTGTAACCACCTCCAACCCTACAAGTCTCTGTGATATCAGCCTCCTCTGGTGCTGGCCTCTTGGACTTCTCAGATTTCATTGTTCCATCATTGACAGTCTCTCCTTCAGCTGGAGAGGCCCCGGGTTCTAGAATTCCATTCCTAAATCTTCCTGTGTCTCCTTTAAGAGGCCCCTCCAAACCTACCTCTAACCATTCCTTTTAAAGTTTGAAGTTTATTTACTGGTGTCACAAGTAGACTTGCATTAACACTGCAATGAATTTACTTCGCAAATCCTTTTGTCACCACACTCTGTAACAACTTGTATTTATTCAGCACCTTTAACATAGTCAAACATTCCAAGGGACTTATCAAACAAAACGTGACCAAAAGAGTGGCACAGTGGTTAGCATTACTGCCTCACAGCGCCAGGGACCCAGGTTCAATTCCCAGCTTGGGTCACTGTCTGTGTGGAGTCTGCATGTTCTCTCCGTGTCTGCGTGGGTTTCCTCCGGGTGCTCCGGTTTCCTCCCACAGTCTGAAAGACGTACTGGTTAGGTGCATTGGCCATGCTAAATGCTCCCTCAGTGTAACCCGAACAGGCGCTGGGGAGTTTTATAGTAGCTTGACTGCAGTGTTAATAATGTAAGCCTACTTGTGACAAATAAATAAATATTAAAACTTTTATCTCCTTGTCAACTACATTTCTGAGAATTCTTCATCGACAAAAAATAAATTCACTCTCTCAGATTTACTAAGTAACTGAGATCACAGTGAGCCATGCTCCAAAACAGTAAGAAACTGTGTAACACCGGAGTCTTTTATATTACAAAAGTGACAAATAATTTTTAAAAAACAAGTCGTGAGATGCGGCGGCACGGTAGCACAGTGGTTAGCACTACTGCTTCACAGCTCCAGGGACCGGAGTTTGATTCCCGGCTTGGGTCACTGTCTGTGTGGAGTTTGCACATTCTCCTCGTGTCTGCGTGGGTTTCCTCCAGGTGCTCCGGTTTCCTCCCACAGTCCAAAGATGTGCGGATTAAGTTGATTGGCCATGCTAAAATTGCCCCTTAGTGTCCTGGGATGCGTAGATTAGAGGGATTAGCGGGTAAAATATGTAGCGATAGGGGGTAGGGCCTGGGTGGGATTGTGGTCGGCGCAGACTCGATGGGACGAATGGCCTCTTTCTGTACTGTAGGGATTCTATGATTTCTATGATGCTCATTCATAATAACAAAACAACAAACCGTCATTCACTGAGGATTACTCCACTCAAAAACTGATTATAAACATATCACTTTCTATTCATTACAGTAAGAACGGGCTTGTTGAAAAATGCACAATTTCTCATTGTTAAAGTCTTTGTAATTAAACATTAAATAGAATCAGTTGGAATAGGTGCAGTTTAGAGCTTCTTCTAAGCTGCATTAATATCCTTTATCCTCAGTCTCAGAACAGCATCTGCATTCAACACCATAACGCAGCACTTCCATTTCTCACACCAGCAATCACTGGCCGTACAATTACTGATGTAGAAAGACAGACAATTTAAAAGGAAAGAAAGATGCATTTAACACATTAGATATCATAGAATTCCTACACTGCAGGAGGAGACCATTTGGTCCATTGAGCCTGCACTGATAATAATCCCACCCAGGCCCTATCCCCATAACCCAACATATTTACCCTCGCTAGTCCCCCTGACACTAGGGGGTCATTTAGCATGGCCAATCCACCTAACCTACACATTTTTGAGTGGGAGGAAATGCATGCAGATACAGGGAGAACAAGCAAACTCCACACAGTCACCTGAGGCCAGAATTGAAGCCAAGTTTCTGGCTCTGTGAGGCAGCAGTGCTAACCACTGTGCCACATCTAGCACCTATCACAACCACTGGACATTTTAAAGTGCTTTACAACCAATGAGATACATTTTCAAGTTTAGTCAGTATTACAGGAGCCAGTTTCATAGAAATCATAGAAACCCTACAGTACAGAAAGAGGCCATTCGGCCCATTGAGTCTGTACCGACCACAATCCCACCCAGGCCCTACCCCCATATCCCTACATATCTACCCAGTAATCCCTCCAACCTACGCATCTCAGGACACTAAGGGCAATTTTTAGCATGACCAATCAACCTAACCCGCACATCTTTGGACTGTGGGAGGAAACCGGATCACCCGGAGGAAACCCACGCAGACATGAGGAGAATGTGCAAACTCCACTCAGACAGTGACCCAAGCCGGAGCTGCTGTGAAGCAGCAGTGCTAACCACTGTGCTACCGTGCCACTGAGAGTATCAGGTCCTTGCTGGTCACTCTAAGTTTTCTTTTCTTTAGGACAGCAAAAAGTCCTAAAGTTAACATTTGCCATTCCTGGCAACAACTTTGTAAGTCTCCTGTGTGCTTTCTCTAGTATGAGCACACCCTGTAATAGTGACCAGAACTGCGTGCACGGTGGTACAGTGGTTAACACTGCTGCCTCACAGCGCCAGGGAACTGGGTTCGATTCCCAGCTTGGGTCACCGTTTGTGCGGAGTCTGCATGTTCTCTCCATGTCTGCGTGGGTTTCCTCTGGGTGCTCCGGTTTCCTCCCAGTCCGAAAGACGTGCTGGTTAGGTGCATTGGCCGTGCTAAATTCTCCCTCAGTGTAACCAAACAGGCGACTAGGGGATTTTCACAGTAACTTCATTGCAGTGTTAATGTGAGCCTACTTGTGACCCTAAGCTTAAATTTTAAACAGCAACACTCTAGTAACAGCCTAACTAGTGTTTTATACCACTGTGTATAATTTCTCTGCTCTTACATTCTATAAAGTATAAGTATATTGGCTTACAATGTACCCTATAATGGACTAGTTTGCATTGTATATGGAATGAGCACTCGTGAATTGAATTTAGGTTCATGTTACCGACAGGGAACTTGCAATCAATTAACCCAGCATCAGTTCAAATCCAGATCCCAGGATCAATGCACCACACTCTGACCTTTACAATACAGTTCAGCCAGCTGGGCAAAACTGATGTTGTTTTTTCCCAGCTTGTACCACTTGTCTCTAAATTAAATATGATTTGCGTTACCATATGATACATTCAGAGCTGATAAAGAAATCAGTAACATAATAGTTACAATAAAGAACCAGTCATGATTCATAACTTACAATAGATAGCTGATGCACATTGACATATATAGCAGCTGTTGTCATTATGTAGAAATACAGCGAGCTCGAGACTAAAACAGATGAGTACAAATAAAGGTTCATGCCTCAGGTATCCTTATTATTATTATTTTAAAGGAGAAAAAAGGATTGACACAGTTTCAATCTGAAAAGCAGGGGGTTTAGGAGTGAGTTCCAGAGCTCAGATCCTTATGTCATATCAAGCATTCCAAATATGTTTTGTTACGTTCTTGGAATGCTTGATATGACACAAGGATCTGAGGCATTTCAAAGGATGTGAGCCTCCCAGTAATAAGATTAGCGGGCCGTAGACAGACCAGAAGAATACATCGCCATGCTAATAGGAAACTTTGACAAAGGGCCATCTGGACTCAACATCAGCTCTTTTCTCTCCTTGCAGATGCTGCCAGATCTGTTGAGATTTTCTCTTTAGGTTTCAGATTCCAGCATCCGCAGTCATTTGCTTATATTACTTAAAGGTACAGGTTGCATTTCAACAGGACTGGGAGCAATGTCCTCACAGGCAGGTTCAGCAGGGGGGGGGGGGGGGGGGGGGAGTTTAAAATGGCAGCAGATGAACACCATCATATAGAAATAGAAAAGAAGAATGCGAGAGTGTTGAAAAGTACTAGAGAAGCGAGTAGAACCTTATTACTTGGTAGTGAACCAAGAAGAATTACAAGGAATGCAGAGATTTAAAATAAAGTAGGTGAGCCACAGGCATGAATAGCCAGATGGGAGGAGGCATTACTAGGTCTGGGCGGCACGGTGGCACAGTGGTTAGCACTGCTCCTTCACAGCTACAGGGACCTGGGTTCAATTCCTGGCTTGGGTCACTGTCTGTGTGGAGTTTGCACATTCCCCCCATGTCTGCGTGGGTTTCCTCCGGGTGATAGGGATATGAGGGTAGGGCCTGGGTGGGATTGTGGTCGGTGCAGACTCGATGGGCCGAATGGCCTCTTTCTGTGCTGTAGGGTTTCTATGATTCTATGATCTTAGTTAGATGATTGAACCATTTAGGGGAGTAATGTTAATTTTTTAGTGCCACAGAAGCTGGGGACAGGCAGCAAATACTTCAGTTACCAACCAGACATTCCAGAAAAAATTGAGGCAGCTGCATTCATGTGTAAGCTAATTTTTACAAATACACAGAACAATCAAGGGAGAAAATAATATAATCACCAACACTCAGAAGCAGTGGAAGGCAGATTCAACCTAGCAGCCTGGAAGCCAGTTCTAGCTAGTAGACAAGAAGCAAGAGTGCAGAAACCTTCGTGAAGGCATTTAAAACAATATGTTCGATGAACCAAGAGGAGACTTTTCCCAGAATAACTCCTCAATTGTGTAGTGAGTTAACTATAAACGGGCCTTTACTTATAGATCTATTGAAGTGGATGTTTTTTGGGAAGAGGGAAGTCTTGAAAGAGTTCAGATTTTGTAAATATATTTTGGATCAAAAAAGATAATTTCTACATAAACTGTAGGTGTATTCAGTAATTTCTATATGTAACTGTCTTGGACCCTGTCTTCTGGACTCGAAACGTCAGCTCTTTTCTTACAGATGCTGCCAGGCCTGCTGAGATTTTCCAGCATTTTCTCTTTTGGTTTTGGATCATTATAGTCCTGTTTGTGGATGTCTTTTCTTTATTGTAATAAATGTTATACTGCAACTAGACTGGTTATTTTCTTACTGGGTCTTCCACATGACTCCTCACGCCATTCCCGTAAACAAAATTATACACCACAGCAAATCTGTATTTCCAAGTTGGGGCACCCTCAGATAACATCAGGCAGATTTGTGACACTTGGCAGCTCAAGGCATAGCCTCCAATGGTACAGTGGTTAAAATCTAGGATACTTGAGAGATTAGAATTGGAGGAGTGCAGATACTTCAGAGTAGGTGATTACAGAAACAGGGAGAGGGATGAAGCCATGGAGGAATTTGAAAACAAAATTGAGAATTTTAAAAATGATGTGATTAACAAGGAGCCAGTGTATGGCAATGTATAGAAAAAGTACAGCAACTTCATGGGCTCACATGACTTTCAATGGTGAGTCACTTGCCCAGATACCTGTATAATGCAGGTTGTGGTGAAGGGTATATTAGAGAAATTCTGCATTTCTGAGTTTAACTGCGCATGTGAACTCCAGAAGCTGCTGTCCGATTTATTCCAGAATAAAGGAGCGCTAATATCTTATTGTCAATGTGAAATCCAGGTCAATTACTTTAAAGTTTGTTTATTTATTTATTAGTCACAAGAAAGGTTTCCATTAACACTGCAATGAAGTTACTGTGAAATTCTCCTAGTCGCCACATTTCGGCGCCTATTCAGGTCAATGCACTTAACCGACATGTCTTTTAGATTGTGGGAGGAAACCCACACAGACACGGGGAGAACGTGCAAACTCCACACAGACAGTGACCCAAGCCAGGAATCGAACCTGGGTCCCTGGCACTGTGAGGCAGCAGTGCTAACCACTGTGTCACCTCGTTTATTTTAGATAAATTGGTGAAAAATGATTATTGCTTTGATTACCCAAAGAATGTGTAGAATTGAATTCTACAATGTTAAAGGAGACTGGACTGGGTGCATAAAATACAGCTGATTTGATCGCTAGTATTTTGCCCCATCCCAAGGTTGAAAATGAACTCTTCAGAACAGATTTTTGTTTGACCCCCCCCCTCCCTCTCTCTCGCCACTTCAGTTGCTTTAAATACAACAGACAAGTACTTGGTAAAATGAGACCGGATATAAACCATTAGACATAGCAAGTGAACTAAGAAAGTTAACAGAATCATTGAACTCAATGAGTACAATTTTCTTTAGACATGATTACAGAGTACAGCACAGAAACAGGCCACTTGGCCTATGCCCATGTTTATTCTATACAAGAACCTCCTCCCACCCACATCATCATATCTTTTGCTTCCTTTCTCAGTAATACGCATAGCTAACTAAAAGCATGTAGGTGGTTTGTCTCAACTATTTCTTGTGGTAGCGCTTTCCACTGTATAATGTCATCTTGACCCAAAAGATTTTGTTTAACCTTCAGAAGCTGGAGAGTCTATCCTAACAGTACTTCTATTTGAAAGCACATCAGGATAATTTTCCATTCAAAACTCCATCCTTCCCCACTCTACTCAGCTGCCCCCTTACCTCACCCACTCATCCGACTCTCTTACCTTCTCCTGTGGCTTTTGAAAGAAGTTTTGGAACATTAGGGCGGCACGGTAGCACAGTAGGGCGGCACGGTAGCACAGTGGTTAGCACTGCTGCTTCACAGCTCCAGGGTCCTGGGTTCGATTCCCGGCTCGGGTCACTGTCTGTGTAGAGTTTGCACATTCTCCTCGTGTCTGCGTGGGTTTCCTCCGGGTGCTCCGGTTTCCTCCCACAGTCCAAAGATGTGCGGGTTAGGTTGATTGGCCAGGTTAAAAATTGCCCCTTAGAGTCCTGGGATGCGTAGGTTAGAGGGATTAGCGGGTAAATATGCCTGGGTGGGATTGTGGTCGGTGCAGACTCGATGGGCCGAATGGCTTCCTTCTGCACTGTAGGGTTTCTATGATTTCTATTTGACTAAAAATCTTTTGAACATTCAAAACGCTTTACTTACCAGAAAACAGCAGTAAAAAGGGAACACAGCTACCACACATTCTTTTGCTGCTGTCTCCCTAGGTTTCGTGTGCTGAGTCAGTCTGGAAGTATCCTTCATTGGGAGATTGTCCATAAAAATCAGAGAATCAGGTCACGGTTGGAATTAGGGCCTCCGACTCTGAACGAAAGAATGGGACCAACAGATGATTATCAATTACCAATGTTGGTTGGTTGTTTTCGGTCTTTGGGGAAACAACTTCAATGATCACATAATAACATTACCTTGCAACTCTAACCACATTTTACCTCAGCTTTTGCAAAAAGTGGAGCAACTTTTCCCTCAAATTTTAATTTTTATTGCTTTATTTCATAAGGTACGTTTCAAAATCTGAACAGTTCTGCAGCAGCACAATGCAATTACTGTCAATGGCAAGTGTTAAGAACTTGAGTTGGGCTGCTTGAGAGTTTCTTCTGGCAAGCTCAACAAGGCTCATGTCCAACCTGAAATGTTTTAATGGATGGTACTCACTGGATTTACAACTTTTATTCATCACGTAACAAAAAACTTCAGATAGTCCAAAAAATTTGCAGTTGTAAATCTATTACACACTAAAAAATATTACCAATGGCATTTT
Organism: Mustelus asterias; assembly: GCF_964213995.1. Lineage (NCBI taxonomy): Eukaryota > Metazoa > Chordata > Chondrichthyes > Carcharhiniformes > Triakidae > Mustelus > Mustelus asterias. The sequence goes on along the minus strand of NC_135811.1, from coordinate 46,131,068 downwards.
ATTTAGGCAAGTCAGTAAAGCATTTGACCGCATGAATAAAATCAAGTGGAAAGGTTGTGCAATATTGTTCTTCAAACAATTTTCTGAGAAAATGACTGATTAAAAGCATTTAGACAAGCCTTTTCAGTAATATTGTTAGAAAAACAAAGGGAATTTTAAGGGATTTATACCTGCATTGTAAATATTAGAAATAGTATGGTTTTAAGTGGGTTTAATTTAATGGTTCTGTGTAAGGAAGAGTAAACCTATAGCTGGATTCATACTGGGCAAAGGTGTTTGTATGTGTGGGGTTGGTTCAGTTCCAACCATGCTTCCATTGTGCTTAGAGAGGGTTACAATGTGAAAAATAAATAAATAGGAGGTTGGAGAAGGATGGAATTATTGCTTAGCAACCCTTTTAAGGAAGAAAGGCTTTTTAAACTTAGTTTTAGTTGAATTTGTTTGCAATTGATTTAGAAAGTTAGAGGGAACATCTCTCTCAGCTTTGCTAGAGGAAAACCATACCATGAAGTAATAGGTATGCAGAAAACTAAAGTCCAGCAAAAGAGACTAAAGAACTGACGAGAAGTTTCCAAGAAGCCCGAGGTTAACAGTGCTAGAACAGAGAACTGTTCAATAAAGATAGGCAGCATTGAGAAGACAGAGTTAGAGACAGATGCAGTAACCAGATTTATAATGGGAACGTGGATTCCAGAGGTAAATCAAAAGTTTGATGCCATTTTTAATATAGTCTGGGAATCGATAGTTAAAGCAATCGCGAAGACAGACATCTTGAAAGAAAAGACGCAAAACCTGCAACCAAATCCATGGTGGGGAGAAAACGTTGGAAAGCAAGTTTTGCAAAAAAGTGAAAAATGAAACAATGGAAGAAATTGAAATAAAGATAAAGTTAAATAAAAATAAAATAAATGGAAATGGGTGTCGGTAAAGGAGAGTTCATGCTCTGAAGTTGTTGAACTCAATGTTCAGTCTGGAAGGCTGGATCAGGTGCTGTTCCTCCAGTTTGCGTTGGACTTCACTGGAACATTACAACAGGACAAGGATGGACATGACAGCAAAATGGTGTTGAAATGGAAAGCGACAGGAAGATCTGGGTCATGCTCGTGAATGGAATGAAGGTGTTCTGCAAAGCGGTCCCCAATCTGTGTTTGGTCTCTCTGATGTAGAGGAGACTGCATTGGGTGCAGCAAATGCAATAGGCAGATTAAAGGAGGTGCACGTGAAACACTACTTCTCCTGAAATGACTGTTTAGGCCCTTGGATGGAGAGAAGCACGGAGGTAAAGGGGCAGGTGTTGCACCTTCTGGCGATTACATGGGAAGGTGCCATGGGCAGGGGGTGATGTGTCGGGTGTGATAGAGGAGTGGACGAGCATATCGCGGAGGGAATGCTCCCTGCGGAATTCTGACAGGGGCCCCTCACTCCTGTAAAAACCTCTCTCGTTCACTAATGCCACTTAGGGAAGGAAATCTGCCTGGTCTAGCCTAAGTGTGACTCCAGGCCCACAGAAATGTGGCTGACTCTTAACTGTCACTCAGGTCATAGGCAATTAGGGGCGGGCAGCATATGCTAGCAATTGACAGCAATGCCCACATTCCACGAAAGGATAAAGAAGAAAATCATGTCCTTTAGACCGCCTGGAAATGAACAAAATATTTAAGATCTACACTGACATGAGGAAATAAAATTAGGCAAGGGCAAGATTGCTTAGTAAATCATCTGACATTTATTAAAAGTTGCATACAAATGGACCAGCAATGTTTGGTTTTTACAAATAAAAGGAGTCCCATAAGCAAAAAGACAGAAATTGTCTGGGATTTCCATCACTCCAAGTACATGGTTATAAAAATAGACAATTGGCTAAAAAATGGGAAATAAAACTTTATATAACCTGTTCTGATTTCATCTAAAATAACTTAAGCGTTGTAAACATATTGAATTTCTGGGATGTTACTGGTTTGTGTGTTCAAATGTCAGCATTCAACCTTTAACCATGAATTCAAACCAATATACCAACACCACCTTCACATTCAGCTGCTCTTGAGGGGGAGGTTTGGAAGAGGAATCTAAAATTTGATTGGGGGGATGGAATGAAGTGTGCAGAATAATTTATTAGAAATAATTCTTCACATATGCAATGCCTTCCCACTTTATCAAAGAGTTGCTTGGCTTAGCTGTGTTTTCAGTGAGGTTCCAGATACCACAGGTTTCCCTATTACACTGTGCAAGGAAGGAATTGGAAAACATTTTCAGACACTGGTTCAAGAATATTACAGGATTAGGAACGGATTGGTATCCTATCCTATGAGCTACAATGGATGGTGAAGAAAATCCTTAAAAAGACGCACCTTCCAAAATGTTTATAAAATGCTAAACTTTCAAAGAGAATGGAAGGAAACTATTGTAGTTCGTGCTCTGCCCTGCACTATATTGCATGAGATACAGGCTAAATTTTAAGCCATTCTATATACTGCCTATTTCAGGCTTAATGTACAGTGCAAACAAAGTAGAACAAATTCAAATTCCAATGTATCCATAGAATGGGTGGAGTGTGTCACTGAATAGAAAGAGGTGGGTGAAAATGAATTTGGAACCTGCACCATTACCTTTCCAGAATTGGTCAAGCGAGCCCTTTTCCCAAAAGGTTGTATGCTTTAATCTTAAACCAAACAAAGCATTTGAACACCTTAAAATCCAAAAGATCAAGTCTTAAAAATTAAAATACTTCCAAAAGTAGCATTTATCCAGTAGGTTTCATCGCAATATTTTGCTTTAACTTGGAAAAAAAAAGCTGCAGTAAGTCTTCCATCAGTGCTACCTGTAATAAAACCTTATATTTGAAACTGAGCTGCACCTTGTAATTTTCTTCGTTCTGGGCTAATATTAATTGGATTCCAACCAATTTATTCTTGTTGCTCTGAAGACTTTTTGTGCATCTATGCTAAACTTGGTACTTTTATAAGGTGATTATCTATTGCAAATAGATGGGTAATTAAAGTGTAAAGTATTTTTTTAAACTGTAAAAAGCATTGGTGACCAAGACCAGCCATACTAATACTGTACACCAGGCCTCTGAACGAGCTACCATGCAATCTAGACAGGTTATGCAGGTCCTCAGATAGCTTTGCATGCATCAGAAACTTTAACATGGCGAATCATGATGACACGGAACACATCAATGATTTTTGAGGTATATCAACACACAATTGTCTAAATTACAACAGGTTTGTGGAGGAACAGGAAGTACTCTACTGCAGCTTCAGGTCACAATAAACTATTATAAAAAGCAAAATATATTCCATCAAAACATTATATTCCGAAATATGAAAATAAGTACAACTGACTAGATTTTAGATGCATAGCAAATTTACCAAATATAAGAAATATTAACTCTTTCAAGTGCAAATAAAATAGCAAAATGCTGGGGGTGGGGGGGAGTGTTGAAAAAGAGAAGGAAAACCTGAATGTCTCTACTCTGTTCAAGAATATATTAAAGGAGCTAAGCCCTGTAGTGCGTGTCATTCGGCGAAGCCTTATTCCGGACCTAATACATTTGCAGCCCCAAAGTTACTTTACCCTACCACCCTGCTTTAATTATACAACTGAGTGAATACATTTCAAGGCTACAATGATTGGCAGGGCAGAAACCTTAATCAACACCATCACTTTGCTACCTGGCATAGCCTAAAACAAAATGTCATAAATGGGCTGTGTTAATGGAGTTTAGATAGGGCCATTGAATTCCAAAGTCTTAAATGTTCTGACTTTATTTTAAAGATAGGAATTATTTTTTTAAGCATGATATACTTCAGATAGTTGCCATGTGATTAATACAATGAGCATCGAGACAAATCCTGTAAAGGTTTTGAGGTAGTCAATGCTGCCTCAAGAAACAGTGACAATTAAGTTAACCCTTCCTAAATATACTTAAACTGGGAAAATCAGTTGAGTCCGAGTGATCAGACCTGCTCAGCCTTCTGAATTATATTCTTATTCGATCAAATTCATTTACCGTCCCAAAGTGTGTTTTTCAATGCCAAAGCTTTTAGATTACAAATGCATGAGCAGGACAAGTGAGGAAAAAATGACGTAGAATTTAGTAATTGCAATAGTCAACATGCTCCAACAGATCACGGTGCTGGCTCGTGGGATACTGAGCTTTGCATTTAGGACATTCCAAGAAGCTCTCATCAAGATGATTACTGGATTTTGGCAAAGGCGATCTGTCTTCGTCATCACCATTTCTGAACAACACTGGTTCTGAGAGGCGGATGTTTTGCACTTGCTGAAACAAGAATATGTAGATTTTTAAAATCAATTATTCAAACTTATGCAAAAAGTATTCTAGCAGAAGCCAAGTATTCAGCAAGTTTACAGCAAGTCTCACATTGAAAGGATACCCAATTGGGATTAAATTAATTGAAAAAAGTCAGAAACCACAATTCCACAGTCTTAGGGAATGTATAGGAAGATGGTAGTGTAGAGGTAAAGTCTCAGGACTAATAATCCTGAAGTCCATGCCCAGGCCAATGCTCTGGGGACATGGGTTCAAATCCCACCAAAGCACCTGGTCGAATTTAAACTGAATAAATTAAGAAAACAAACTCTAGAATTGAAAACTAGTCTCAGTAATGGTGACTATGAAACTGCCATCAATTGTCATAAAAACCCATCTGATTCATTAATCTCCTTCAGGGAAAGAAACATGCTGTCTTTACCTGGTCTGGCCTATATTGGGCTCCAAGCTCTCAACAACTGCCCTGTGAAATGACCTACCAAGTTTGCAGTGCAAGGGTTTGGGTAACAAATGCTGGCGATTCCCAAATCACATGAAGGAAAACATTTTTACAAATAATACACCCCATTTAGACCCAGGACACCAAGACTGCAGTGATTTTGAGAGAAAAATTTCCAAGCTAAATTTTGTTCAGTGCACTCTACAAAGCAGCTTCAAATTTAGAACATATTTTTCAGTGGGCCCACCAACTCAGCAGGAAACAATAGGAGCAAATGCTGCTAAGAAACATAATAGAAAACCATATATTTCAACAGATCAAACAGCTGAAGAGGAAGGCGAAGCAGAAGATTCAAATTCCAAGCAGTCTTAATTAATAAATGATTTATTCCTGGTATTTTTCAAAGCTGGATAGAAATTTAGCTAACTTTCCCAAGTGAAGCTATCAAAAACCTGAAGCGGTTGCCATATGAAAACCACAAACTGCGCTGGACCCAAATTAAAAAGGGTAAAATAAAAGAATTGTGGTGATTGCATTAACCTGGTGCAGATTATCAAGTTGATGGTAGCATAGTGACTAACATGTGCAGGTTGGGGAAAAGACATGTTTTTGAATCAAAAGAAAACCCCACACAAAGCCCATTTAGCTGTTAAATAAATCTGATCTATCACTTGGTGGGTGCCGAATAATGTTGGCTATGAGGCTCCAACAGGTCCCTAAAATCCTCTCAAAGGGCTCGGGATTCAAGACAACATTTACTGCAAACACATCATGTCCTCTATACATTAGAACAAAGAACAAAGAAAACTACAGCACAGGAACAGGCCCTTCGGCCCTCCAAGCCTGTGCCAATCATGATGCCCTAACTAGACTAAGAAAAACTTCTCCCCTTACTAGATCCGTATCCCTCTATTCCCTCCCTATTTATGTATCCATCCAGATGCCTCTTAAATGTTGCTAATGTGCTTGCTTCCACCACCATATTATAAAATATATAGACCAAAAATGTACATCAGCTGCGCCATTAGTTATCCAAAAAGAGCTGTCAGAATTAACAGATGGCAGCATATTAATATTTCACCACCCTCACCGTTACTCTGCAAATCCTTGTTAAAGTAGCACCAAAAAATTTGGTGGATGAATAATATTCACAAAAATGATTAAGCACAACATTAACACCACAATTTGATTCCACAATAATTCACATGCAGCACATGGACATATCAGGATGTGGAACACAAAGTAGATGAACTGCAGTTTTTGATTATCTCAATTCTTTATGTTCCTAGGTAACACGTGGGGAATGTCTCCTGACATTCCTCTCAGTCTACTGGATGTGCAACCAATATACGAAAATCAACTACATAACCTTTCCAATGAAACTTATTCCAATAAATTATCTTGATCCTTACCGTATTCTCCAGTCTTGTGATCTGCTCTCGTGCCTTATGCAGCTCTTTCAAGACTTTTTGCAACTGATATTGCAGTTTTTGACGATCATGTTTCTCGCTCTCAAAGTCTAAAGTAAGATTCTGCATCTATAAAAGATTCAAAGTGTGGTTGTATAAACGTAAATTAGTAACTTCACATTGAAGTTATTTTACAATATAGCAGTTTACAGGTGGTTTCTTCTGTTACGGCTTGCCAAAAAGCAGTATTAAAGTTATCCAAGTATGAAGAGAAAAGCTATTTTTAAAAGCTTAAAATATGCACAGCATATTTTAAGCTTTTAAAGTTTGGTTTATAATTTGGCTGGTCAAGAGAAGACTGCTAGTGACGGGAAATATAATACTACTCCCCATATTAGTCACTGCTATGACCTGTGTGACTGATAGCTTTGTAGCTACACACCCAGAGGTCAGTAAAATTCATTCATGGAAGAGAGAGGAATGATACTAGCTTCTGTGAATATTGTCTCATATTAAATATTAAAGTCAACTGTCGCGAGTAAACCTGGAGAGAGACCTACCCATATTACTTCAGGTGACAATTCAAATCCCTCATGCTGGAATAGATCGATCAATGAATTTATCAACAAGGTTAGGTCATTTACAAAGCATGCAACTCCAGCTAGGTAATGACAAGTAACACTAGTTTTGAGCCAGTTTACAAAAGGGTTAAATAGGCAAACTGGTCAACGGAATTCCTTTAAACTAATTCCCTTCTAAATGATTCCGAACAATGGTCTTGGATTGACATCAGCCTTCTGAGCCATTTTGGCAAAGTTTATGTCAGGTGTACCCAACCTCTTAGTACAGAATCACACCCTACCTCCACATCTGCTGTGACCAAGGTGAAGTCACGCCCAATAGATGTCAAAATGTGAAATGCCTTTGAGAAGTTACTTAACTAACAAGTAGAAAGATCATAAACAGAGGCATACAAATGGTCACTTGTAATGGATAACAAATGGTGTCCAGATTGTGCTGTTGTTTAATGATTGATTTTTTTTTCTAACGCTTGGATGTGTTGAGTGATCATTGAACAATCTGTATTATTGGCCCTGATGGCTTCTGAAGAAGGGTGTGCGCATCTAAACCATAAACAGCTACGGTGTTGCCAGCATCTTCTGTTTGTTTCAGATTTTCAGTCTCTACAATATTTTAACTTTCAAACAGGATTAGCTTGACTGGTTTCTTTTTGATGTACTTCATGTAGAACTAAATAATAGCAGCCAATTTCCCAGCTTGCAGCTGCACAAGCTATTTTGAATGGGCCATGTCTCATAGAATAACTCATATTCCAGCTTAATTGATGCAGTACTAAAAGTATTAATAGAACCACAGAAATTTTCTGGCACAATGGTCTGCATTGACTAGAAACAAAAATAAATGAGTTGCCCATTCTTCCAGCACCTTGGAGGTTACAGGTACAGGTCCAGGTGCCTTTTCAAGGAGTTGAGGGTTTCTGCCTCCACCACCAAACCAGGCAGTGAATTTCAGATACCCACCACCCTCTGCGTGTTTTTTCTCATGTCCCCTCTAATCCTTCAACCAATCAGCTCAAGTCCATGCCCTCTGGTAACTGACCTCTCCAGGGGATGCAATCGCTTTCTTCTAAACCCAACTGGATCAGTTTCACACTCTTTCCCGTCCTCCACATTGAGTTAGAAAAATCAGATTTCTATTTCACTAGGTTTCAAGTATTCAAGTGATGTTAGAGGATACCAATCCTACAAAGATCTTGCACCTCGTTTTGCATAAGCCACTTTGACACATCTTGCTTGTTTAACACGTTAACACCACTTCATTTTGGCCAAGTTGACAAAACAGCAAAAACTTATTGAAAACAAGAATTATATGTTTAAACAATTCCTTCTCTTAAAACTCGGAGTTGTTGCTACCGTTGGATCAAGAGGGTTGGGAAAATGTGCTGTAGCTATTTCAATTGTTGGTATGCATTATTATGCATCAGAGAAATTCATTCTCAGCACAGACTTGGCCATTATAGGGCAGAGAGTTAAAACATTGATATTGATTTATGCAAATAGCCATTTGAGTGCCATATTGCTAGCAAAGGATAGCAGCAAAGCAAGAAATAGCAATACAGAGCTCTGTATTGCTGAGGGAATCACTTGCGTGTGTTGAGACGCTATCTAATCCCTACTGGAGGTGAATTGAAAAAAAAAATTGACTTTCACACACAGTTCTCCTATCGTTGCTATACTTAGGCATGTCATCTAATAAAAGATTAGCCCTGGAATAACTGTGAAGATTTGGGAATATGATTTTTTGGGGGGAATATCTAGAGGATACAAGAGCATAGCACAAGGCAACAGTAACAAGAGCATGCAGTTATTTGACTGCTGGTTGCTGCAACAAGGAAACACTCCACTGAGCAACCAAGAACTCAACAAGTGGTGGTCAAAGTGTTGGAGCTGCACTTAATTAATTGCAGGCAATTAATTTAAACCTATGCTTCTGGTTATTGTCTTCGCTGCTCCGTAATGCAAAATAAATCTAACCGTTCAATTCAGAACCTTCAGTTTTATACATCTCAATTAAATCTCCCCTAAGCCCCCCCACCCCCCATTCTAAAGAAAACAACCTAAGCCCATCCAATCCTTTTTAGACCTAAAATTCTCCCTTCTTGGCAACATGCGCACTGCTCTAACCTTTCCAATGAAATAACATCTTTACTGTAAAGCAGTGACCAGTACTAGATGCACTGTTCTAGCTATGGTCTAGATCATAATTTATACAGTTCTGACATAGCTTCCCAGCCTGTATTCTCGGTCTTGGCTAATAATGGAAAGTATACCATACATCTTCTCAACTACATTTTCTACCTGTCCTGCTACCTTCAGGGAACTGGGGACATGTGAAGGTCCCTCCTGTTCCTCTACCCTTCTGGTTGATCATTTATTGAATATTTCTTGGCCTTAGTTGCTCTTCACAAATACATTACCACACACTTCTCCAGGTTGAACTTCATTTACCATGTTTCTGCCCACCTAAACAGTCCATTGATGCCTACCTGCAGTCTTAAGATTTCTTCCTCACTAGCAACCCTATGGCCAATTTGTCTCATCTGCAAATTTCTTAATTGTCCTCACTGCCATTACCCTAGGCTTCCTGCCCGAGAGATAACTTTGGATCCAACTTGTGACTTTCCCTTGGATTCCATGGACTCTTCTGACCAGTCTGTCATGTGGGACCTCATCAAAAGCCTTGCTGAAATCCAGAGTACAAATATACTACCAGTCATTCAACTCCCTATTTCCTCCTCAAAATAATTCAACCTTAAGCAGACATGAATTTCCTCCATCAAATCCTTTCTGTCTGACCTTAATTAATCAGTGCTTCTGTAAATTATAATTTATATCCCTCCTCAATTTCTTTTTCCAAACAGCTTCTCCACCAGAGGTTGGGCTGATTGGTCCGAAATTGGTCAGTCTACCCCTCCTCCCTTTTTAACCAATTGTTAAATGTTACAAAAGCAAAACTCTCAAACTCTTACAGCATCTATGAAAAACAGAGCTAACAGTTCAAGCTGATGATCTTTCATTGGAAGACAGATAATGCTAACAGTCCTCTAGCCTGTTGGCAGAGACAACTGCAAAATGGCCTGAGCCTCACTATGTCCACCTTTGCTTCTCTGAGCTGCATGAGATAAATTCTACCCAGAATTTCAGAAGGACCTGGTAATTTAACTCCTTTCAAAAGATGCGAAATCCCTCAATATTTCTTCTCTCAATATGTTCATCTATCCAATATTTCACAAACTATAATGTCCCCTGCTTTTGTAAAGAAAAATAAACAACATATTGAGAACCGTGGCCACATCTGTGATATAAATCACATTAATTGGGTGTTTAATCACGTTCAGGTGGTAGACATTAACTGGGGATTCAATTGTGTTCCATATATAGGAATAAGCAGACTATTAGTTAGCATTGGAGGCGCTACTTGTGTGTAGCTCTGCAAATAAAAGCTTAAAAGTGTAAAGATTAGACTTTAGTTCTATCCTTCAATGCTTTAATTACCTTTCTACCTCCACACAGGATCTTATTTTAGCCTCTAATAGGTTCATACTTTTTCCTTAGTTACTGTCTTGTTCTTTATGCATTTGTAAAACATCTAGTTTGTTTTGAGTTTATTTGCCAATATATTTTCATGACCTCAATTACTTTCCTGATCTCATTTTTAAATTCACACTTCCACTTTCTATAATCCTCTAGATTTTTTACAGCATTGAGTTCTGAGTGTTTACTGAAGCTTCTCTTTTTTTAAACCTTATCCTGTGTGCTATTTGACATCCTGAAAAGTCTTGATTTGGGAGGCCCCTTCCTTTTGGGAACATGTGTGTCTGGGACCCCTTCTCACTTCTTCTTCAATGCCTCCCATTGCTGTGACACTGATTTACTTTCAAACAGCTGTCTCCAGTCCACTTTTCCCAAATCACATCTAATTCAAGTAAAATTGGACTTCCCCCAATTTAAATATTTGTTTATTGTCTTTGTCCTTTCCCATAAGTCTGACCCAACCAGCATTTCACTCTTCAGTCTTCACTCCTCAGCTATAGAGGCCAACCTCGTTTAGACCTCCTTTAAGGTTACAGCTGAGCAACTTGAATTTATGTCTAAGTTTATTTTTTAATTGACTTTGAGATAATACTTCAACATTTTTAACATACATTATACAAGTCAACATCAGTTTCCATTTGTCTACTAACCTTAATCACTCCAGAATTTACAATACGGGAGAAATTTGGTGTCAAGTTACAAGTTCAAAAAATGGAAGAAAGTAGAACTAGTAAAGTGAAATTACAGAATACTCAATGCTCAATAGAAACATTTGATATGTATTTCAGTATTTTAGATTTCAGACATCGAATCAAATGTCAGTATATTTGTGCCATTTAAGAATAACACTGTTCATTGGCATACCTGCTGTTCCATCATTCTATTTCTTGTCTGTTCTTCTTGCTGGTTTATAGACGATTTTTGAAGGCGCTGGATCTATCGAAACAATATTTTAAAAATGTAACTTGTGATTTTTAAACAAATATTTTAGGTTGAATTGGTCTTGAAACACATATCAGTACTGGGTTCAAGTAAAACCATCCAAGATGATACCTTAGATCTGCAGACTGCCTCCACAATAACATTTTAAAATTGCTTTTTAAAGCATTTAGCTGAAGTTCTATTAAGTAGCCAACAAAAAAAGAAAAGCTCAAACTGTAGTCTGATGAAGATATTCCTATGACTCTATATTTTATAAACCTTGAAGACATTAATAGTTCTAATATTAGGGTCATTCACTGCAAATAAATGCAAGCTTCGAAAAGATACGTTTTGAGCTTTTCAAATTAAAAGATTAAATGCAAAAGATTTCAAGATACCAGAAATTGATAGTGGTATCAACTACAGGTGCTGCCTACTAACTAAATACATGGTGCATTGAATTCCTGTGTTAATGGATTCCTAGATTTATGCACTATAGCTCTAAATCCATTTCACGGTCATTCTGTACCACCTCGTTTAATTGGTTTTCTATCCGATGCATAGTTCCCTCCCCAAACCCTCCCTCCCCACTACATTTCAATGATGTTCTTGCTCAGGAATACAAGGTTTTTCTTAAAAAGGACTGCATATCCATACGTAGCACATCAATTTGCAATGTGGAAGCATTTCTTCTCAGAAGGTTATTGGCCCTCAGAACAGGCCACTAATGGATGATTGCCAATTTTCTACTGGCAAGCGTGTATCTCAACAATAATCACTAATTGTTTTTGAAACATGTTCCTAAGCTAACAGTAAATTAGCATAATGACCTTAACTTTATTTTTAGATTTGTGCTACATTTAAACTGTGTCCCATTATACTGTAGTAGAAGCCCATCTCATACAGCAAATCAATTGACTGCTAAATTGCATCTTTAATGTAGAACAATTACTTTTTGATAGCAATTTACAGAAGAGGAGTGATCTTACTAGTCCTCCACAATAGGTGCAGATGTACATTTTAACATTATTCAGTTATTCTTACTTTCAGAAGATTCTCATTTCACAAACATGCCCCATGATAAGATCTTAGCTCCAAATACGATGATGAATTCAAACAACAAAACTATGAAGAAAGGACATCAGGGGACATTTTTCATCCAGAAGTTAATCAAGCTATGGAATAAGTTACCAGGTTGAAGTAAGTGCTAAAAATATTTTCAACAGGGTGCATTTGTGCAGACATGGGATATGGAAACATGGTGAGAGGACGTGTGGTTAGAATTTATGAAAAAGAAACTGGCTGTCAAAGCCGAGTGTCCATTACTCAAAGATCTTAGGGCAGTGGTTCCCAACCTGTGGATCACGAGCCCTGGTGGGGTCACAGAGATAACATTTGGGGTTGCAAGCTCCCTCTCCTCTAAGGCACCAAGGTTAACTATGGAGAAGGGACTAGCCAGTCCAGAGGCACTGGCAGGACAGTCCTGTACCCAATGAATTGATGCTGCCAAACAAGGGACAGTGAGCTCAAAGTGCTATTTAACTTTAGAAAACATGTTTGGCAGCGAGTGCTGAGCAGATTCAAGGATGTTTGTGCACTAACTCGGTGCGGTCAGAGATCAGCAACTGTAACAGAATGACTGACGTGTCTGGAGTGTGATAAAAACCTGGAGGTCATATTGCTGAGCTGGGAAGGCGAGTGGCTGCTTCAAACTTGGGTGTGTTTGTGCTCCTGTCTGCCTGATGCACTGTTATTACTGCTTCACAGACACTGGTAACTGGACCAAAGGTGGGGTGGGGAGAGACGGACTGCCTATAGGTCAGCATTGGGGCGGGGAGTGTCTTCTTTTATCAGGGCACATGGAAAGCTTGTCTGAAACTCCAGTGGACAGTAACGGTCGCATAATATGTCTTATGCCTGTTCAGAAGTGCGCCACTTTCCCCTGGTTGGGAGGAGCAGAGCTCCACATTCAGGTAATTTCCTTAGCTTCTAAATTAAATAGATTTTATTTTAAAGCTGCATCATCTATAGCAGAATCCACATCGAAACAAACCACCAGGCAAAGTGTGGACGGGCATCTTGCTCTGGAATGGGGTGGAGGCCAGATAGAGTAGCACCAACTGCTACAGGAGAAAGGAACAGGAGAGCGAGGTAGGTCCTTCCCTACCACCACCCCTTGGGTGCAATTCTCTCGCTCTTCTGCCGCCAGACCCTCCAATGCACTGTGTCAACCAGAGTACTCAACATCTTCAGTGGAAAGGAGCCCACATATACTGCTACACAAAAAATCTTTAATCAGCACTTGAATGCTAAACCTGTGGGTATCAGTTTATTGCCTTAAAGCAAGTTCAGATTATGGCAATCGGCAATTAATGCCAAAAACTGTATTCAATCAGGAAACTACAAATCTGGTGTCATTTGAAATCTTCAGTACAAAATTTAAACTCAATTTAATCTGTCAGTAATGTGTGGTCATACATTTCTATGAACTATTTTAAAAAGAGATTATTTTTATTAGATGTATTTTATGATCTATAATATGCAAACTTTTAATTATATACTGAATGCTACCCATGCTGATGTATTATTTTTTTTCTGGGGTCATATTAATTTTGAAGTCTTAAAATAGGGTCATATTGAAAATAGTTTGGAGTACTTTGGCAAATGGGTGAAGATAGGCATGAAATAGGTGCAGTGTTAACAAGACGCAACTGTTTGAAATTCCCAATTTAACATAACCTTGGCACTAATAGCCATAATCTGAACTTGCTTTCAGGCAATAAACAGATACCCACAGGTTTAGCATTCAAGTGCTGATTAGAGATTTTTTGTGTAGCAGTATATGTGGGCTCTTTTCCACTGAAGATGTTGAGTACTCTGGTTGACATTGTGCATTGGAGGGTCTGGCGGCAGAACAGAGAGAGAAGTAATTGCACCTAATGTATGGTTGGAAAGGACCTACCTCGCCCTCCTGTTCTTTTCTCCTATAGCAGTTGGAGCTACTCTACCTGGCCTCCACCCCCTTTCTTACTCAGAGCTTCAGGGAGGTGATGGCCTAGTGGTATTATCACTAGACTCTTAATTCAGAAACTTAGTTAATGTTCTGGGGACCCAGGTTCGAATCCCACCACGGCAGATGGTGAAATTTGAATTCAATAAAAAATATCTGGCATTAAGAGTCTACTGATGACCATGAAATCATTGTCAATTGTCAGAAAAACCCATCTGGTTCACTAGTGTCCTTTAGGGAAGGAAATCTGCCGTCCTTACCTGGTCTGGCCTACATGTGACTCCAGAGCCACAGCAATGTGGTTGACTCTCAACTGCCCTCTTAAGTGGCTTAGCAAGCCACTCGGCTCAGGACAACTAGGGATGGACAATAATTGCTGGCCAGCCAGTCTCACCCATGTCCCACGAATGAATTTTTTTTTTTAAATGCCCGCACGCGCTTTGCCTAGAGGCTCTTCTCAATGTCTCCAGCAAGATGCAACAGCAGAGCATTAACTCTTCCAGTGAAAGCCTCATCTGGAATGTTGTTCAATGGTTAGGGTGCATTACTCCAGAGAATGCAATTGTCAACCTGGGCTATGAGCTGTGTGTGGACAGAGTAACTCCATGCAATGCACTCTCACCTCAAAGTTTTAATAGCATAACTATAGCACAAAATGTCAGGTCTAGCCACCATTTTAAAAAAATCAACTGAATTTTTACCTGGTACAAGTCAGCTGATCTTTTTTTCTGCTCTTCATACTGGACTGTTAAGCTTTCTAACTCAGTTTGAAGTTTCTGTATTTTTCCAGCAGAACACTTCTTTTCTTCATCAGCCTTCCATTTGCTGCAACCTTGTTCTGCCTGCAGTTTGACATGTAGGGCATTGACTTCCGAGCTTTTCTCTTGATTCTGCTTTTTCAGATCAGCAACTTCCAATTTAAGTTGTTCTGCAAGATCACGCTGTGCTTCAGAATCCTTTTTGGCGGATAAAAGAAGTCGGTCATAGTATTTCTGTTTCTCTTCCAGCAGTTGACCTGGAATGAACATTGAAACATGTAATTGAAGTCTGAGGTACATGAAAAATAAACTTTAAAAGAAAGGTTATCATTGTTACAGGTACAAAAACAATTATAGCCACTGTCCTATATCACATGTATCTCTGGACCAAAACGTGAAGGAATATGCTGTAATACAGTGTGAAAAATACATACTTAAAGTTTATTTATTAGTCACAAGTAAGGCTTACATTAACACTGCAATGAAGTTACTGCAGTGAAATTAGTCCAGCTGGTGATTACATGTATAAAGCAAGACAAATTGATCCAAAACTTTCAGACTCGAAGTAAACAGTTCAAAATATTAGGGATATACTGCGAACAAATCAATTACTTGGTACTTCATTACTTGTTACACCACCACCTGGAAGTACCCTTTCAAGTCACTCACCATCCTGACATGGAAATACATTGCCATCCTTCACTGCTTCTGAGTCAAGGTCCTTGGACCCCCCCCACCAACAGCACTGAGTGTACCTGCATCACATGGACTGCAACGTTTCAAGAAGACAGCTCATCGCCACCTTCCTAAGGTCAATTACGGATGGGCAATAAATGCAGCCTAGACAGCAATGCCCACATTTCATAAAATGAATTTGAAGTACTAAACTCAAATATGGCTGAAAAGACACATGTTGAAGCTTTTAATCTTGCACTCATCAGGACATATGCACGAATACACAATTTCAAGGAGCCACAATTTATAGTCCAAGAGAGTGCTGATTGGTTGGCAAGTCAACTCTGATTGCTTTCTCCATGACAATGCCTCAGCCAATGGGGAACCATAGACTATAGCATCCCATTGCAAGCCCTCAGCCAGAGTTGACTTGTCAACCAATCAGCACCCTTTTCTCGTAGTGTAAATTGTGATAGTTTGAAATTGGGCATTTTTATCTTGATGAGTGCAAGATGAAAAGCTTAAGCAATATGTCTCTCATTTCAGCAATATACAAATCAATTAATTCATGACACAGAACACACTCAAAAATTCTTAATGAAACAATAATGTGTGATTGACTAAACATTAGAAAATTAACTTTAGGATTAGTGCCTGGACCTTAAGAGAACAGAAGATTCTTGAGACTACTAGAAGCAAGATGTAGAAAAAGGATGTTACTGTACATGCCGGTGGAGGGCACCGGTTGCATGGTTACTAAGTACATATAAAGAGGCACTTGCTGACTCAGCAGTAGAGGGTGCCAGGAAATATTTACCTGTAATGTTTCACTGTTGGTAAATCTATCCCAAGTAAAGATAGGATCTGGTTTCTTCCTTCATTAGCTGGCTATCCAGGTGGATAACTACAACAAACAGGGCATTTCAATTTTTTTGGACAATGGATTTAATATTAACCCAAGGATAAGTGATACTTCACAGGGAATAAGGCTGCAATTTAGATTCCTGAAAATCATAGTTGCGAACGTTTATTGATTTGAACTGAGTATCCCAAATCTATTGGGATATTGTCTCATTATTCAAGGAAAGTTATGCATTATTTAGTATTTACAAGGATGCAAAATTTATTTTTCCATTTGAAGAGAAAAGTGCCATATTAAAAAAAAGGACATAATTTTTAGGGCCTGAAGATAAGTTTGCCTTGCCTCACAGGTTAAGGAAAAGACCCCATCTTGCATGCACATGACAAAGATGCATTGAAGATTACTTTGTAACTTTGTTTGTATTAGACGAATGACACAGCTCCATACTTTCTGCTTTGGAGTCATGCCGATCATTTTGTTGCTCCAGCTCGAATATCCGGGCCAGCATCCCCCTGACGTAGGCTTCCCGCTGCTGGTCATAGACCAGCCACTGCTGGTTTTTCTCGAGTGCCTAGAAAACCGAAAGCAGTTGTTAATTGTGGCATACATTTTCACAAACATACGTGTTACAAAAAGCATGCGCACATGAAGGTCTTTGGGTTTAAATAAAAAGAAAACTGAAATTTAAAAAAGTGAAACCCTGAGGTCAGCATTTGAATTAAATAAAAGCAAACTGAAAACAGGCCCTTCTCGCTTTGTCAGCGGCTGACTGGTCAATTGTACACTGTCAAGAGTTTTCTGCATTTGTCCCTTCAGGTCTCAGCCAGCCTCACACCATATCTATTTGTTATGTGAACTGGTTGCAGCAACAGTTTTCAATATTTATTATGATGTAGTCAAACAAGCCCGCAGGGACAAGATGCTACTCCATACCAAGAATGCTTCGATTCTCTTAGTTACAAATTCCCGTCAGACAAGTGGAAGTGAAGCCTTGGAGCAGAGAACTGAAGAACAGATCCATTTAAGCCATTTCAAACAAAGCGCACTTCAGCTGTCAGCTGGAACATATAGATGGGAACTGGATGAATAACTGATGTCACAGGAAGAGAGAGAGAGAGAGAGCTAACCAAAGAGGGAACAGGTCACACACCTGCCTTGGGTCAGGGAAAAACAGCTTAGCAAAGTGGTGAAAAAATATAAACCATGATGGGAAGGATTAATATTTTGTAACCAATTAGTAATTTAACCAAACATTTGATGGTATCTTGCGAAGAGACCCTAGAAAATCAAATACATTTACATGGAGAGCTTTTCTTAATCTAGCATTTTCCCACATTTACCACACCATACTTAAAAAGCAGTACCATTCAACACTACAAATAATTGGATAATTCCAGATACTTGTGATATCCTTTTGTGACATCTAGTGGAGATTTGAAGTGTTGTTGTAACATTAACTCAGTAAATATCTTTATCTTTTACACTCATCCAGCCACAAAGAAGCATGCGTTAATGCAGTCCCTACCAATTATAGTAGGAGTTATGGTGATATGGCAGGGAGCTGTGGCAATTCTGTTAATGCAACTAAAAATTTGTTATTTTCCAAAGTGGGGGGGGGGGGGGGTGTGTGTGTGTGTGTGTGTGGGGGGAGAATTGTGAGAACACATTTTTGACAACTGGAAGCAAGCGCACTACTTTCCAGTTCACTGACACATGCAATTAAACTGTCTTCATCTTCATGCTGGCAATGCATGTTAGTGGTCCTCAGACATGTTTAATCAGATTTTCTCAGTACATTGAGGCATGGTTTCAGAATATTTTGGACCCCCAATAACTTCTACGAGGAGGCACGCACTGAAACTAATGCAATTTTTTTTAAGAACTTGATTGTGTGTCTCGAGGAATTGTCAGTAATTTTATGAAATTTGCCAAATGATTTCCTCTTCCCCTCCAGATTTTGCTCCCCAATCAATTGCCAGCAACCCTCAATACAGCTGTTTCTGCCAGTAATAATTGGAGTATTAGAGACACTACTGGCAACTTTGAAACCAACATCAATGCAAACGGATGACTGTTTTTTGGGTGGTATATGGGAATGTCCGTTTGAAATGGGAACAGTTTTAAACTGGTGGAGATTGTACTTGATGCCTTGTTTTCATATCCAGTAACTTGTATTTTTCACTACTTGGATGTTTTACCCAATTCGCCACTCATCTAATTTTTTAACTTTCAGAGGCATATAAACAACAGCTGAGTTAGTATTTCATATCGTTTTGTATCAATATAACCAAAGTACTTACGTCCTTGAGTTGAGCCTGAAGTGTTCCCACTTCATGTGATGATCCACTTTGGCTCTACAAGAATTGAAAAGAAAACTATATTGAGCCCAAAAGCTATAGCAGAAGCAGGAATATGACAACGTGGAATCTATCAGCACCTCTAGAAATTACCAACGAAACGTCACCTTGTTTCTTCTCTATTAAGTGAATCGTTTAGGTATAATTTCAGGTAACTAATTTCAATGAAGGAGATGAGACAAAACACATTAGAAACAATCAAAAACTAGGAGTTAGAAATTGCTGGAGCAGTGCTTCTCGAGATGTATATTTTAAGCATTCTCCCTACACCATTCAACTCAAAATAGTTTTGCCCTGTAAGATGCAAAACTGTAACAGAACAGTGGGTGATTTTTGAGTGGACATTTCAGGTACAGACTGGGGACATTCCAATGGTATGGGGACTAAACACAGGAAGAAGTCTTACAACACCAGGTTAAAGTCCAACAGGTTTATTTGATAGCACAAGCTTTCATAGAAATCATAGAAACCCTACAGTACAGAAAGAGGCCATGCGGCCCATCGAGTCTGCACCGACCACAATCCCACCCAGGCCCTACCCCGATATCCCTACATATTTACCCACTAATCCTTCTAACCTACACATCTCAGGACACTAAGGGCAATTTTTAGCATGGCCAATCAACCTAACCCGCACATCTTTGGACTGTGGGAGGGAACCGGAGCACCCGGAGGAAACCCACGCAGACACGAGGAGAATGTACAAACTCCACACAGACAGTGACCCAAGCCGGGAATCGAACCCAGGTCCCTGGAGCTGTGAAGCAGCAGTGCTAACCACTGTGCTACCGTGCCGCCCGGAGTGTTGCTCCTTCTTCAGGTGAGTTATCGCTTAAAGGAGCGATACTCTGGAAGCTTATGCTACCAAATAAGCCTGTTGGACTTTAACCTGATGTTGAGAGACTTCTTACTGTGCTTACCCCAATCCAACACTGGCATCTCCACATCATGGGGACTAAAGTCAGGCCTCCTTGGATGACAAGAGGTGTAGTGAATATGAAGAAGCAAACGAGGGCGTATAATGCAGGACAAGTGAATTCGTCAAGCAAGAATCAGGCCAAATACAATACCTGAGACACAAAATGAAGAGGAGAATAAGACTGGCAAAGAGAATATGAGTACAGAATGGCAGTTAACAGAAAACGTCAACCAAAAAACAACTTTCTACTGGCATGCAAATCGTAAATGAATATAAGAGGCAGTGTGGCAACTATCAGGGACAAAGAGGGTGAAAAACGCTTAGAGTCACAACATAAGGATAGAATACTTAATAAACACTGATACAAAGCAATTAAGGAAGAAGATGCTGACAAAACTGTGATGGAAGTGGAGATGGCAGAGATAATGGATGGGGTAAAAATTGATAGACAGGATATACTGGCAAGACTGGCTATACTATAAGTCACTTGGTCCAGATGGTTGGTGTTCCAGATTGTTGATGTTGGATGGGTAGGGGAGGGGCAGGCTGGTGGAAAAATGGCTTTCCATAATATTCCAAGTTCCAGCACAGAGGAGATTCCAATGGATTGGAAAGTGGCAAATGTGACACCCTTGCCCAAGAAACAGTGTAATGACATTCCTCGCAACCACAGTCTGGTCAGTTTATCAGTGGTGGGTAAGGTTTTGGAATTCATAATCACAGGAGAAAAACAGATACCTGGAAAGATTCAAGTTAATTAAGGAGAACCAGCAGAGATTGTCAGACACAGGACATGTTTGTTTAAGTTAGTCTTTTGAAGTAATACAGAGATGATTGATGATGGTAATGCAATACATGTTGTTTACTCATAAAATTCATAAAGTATCACAAAAAAGACTGGCTAACAAAATGGAGGCTTGCGGAATAGGAAGTTTCGTGTCAGCTTGGATAAAAATTTGGCTTAAGGACAGAAAAGAGCAAGTTGTGATAAATGGTTATTATTCCAGACTGGTGAATGATGCATTTGATCTGATTTGTTACATATATTAGATTTTATTACACAATGAAAAGTATTGTTTCTTGTGCGCTATACAAAGCATACCGTACATAGAGAAGGATAGGAAAGAGTGCAGAATGTAATTAAAGCATTGTTACAGAGTTTAAAAGAGTTAGAGTTTTATTAGCATTGAACAAGAGCAAAAGATAGAATTTGAGGGTATGCTGGGCACAGCTTGCAAGAAGTCGCCTCGCTCCGGTGCCATCTTGGATGAATTTCTTGTGGGGATGTGGTAGATAATGAGGATAATGCCCAACCAACTACAGCAAGATATATACATAGGCCAACAGAATGGGCAGGCAAGCAGCAGATGGAATTTAATACAAAGAGACGTGAGATGATACATTTTGGCAGAAGGGACAGAGAGAGGCAATGGCACACAGATTGAAAGTGTGTGCAAGCGTAGGAAAAACCCAGAACTTCTCCTGTGTACCTTTGAAGGTAACAAAACATATTAAATCATGGGTTTCTGAAGGAGAACTATTGAGTACAAAAGGAATTATGCTGAACCTTTATTAAAGTCTGACTAGGCTAAAACTAGATACTGCATCCAGTTCTGGTCACCACAATTTAGGAAAGGTTTGAGGATTCTTCAGTGTGTGGAGGAGTTTGACCAGATAGTTCCAAGGATGTGGGATTTTAGCTACAAGGTTAGGTTGGAGAAGCTGTGTTTGTTCTTCAAACAAAGAAGATTTGATAGGGGTGTACAACATTAGCACAGGTTTAGATAAGCTAAAGAAAAGCTGTTCCCATCACCTGATGGTACAAGGAAACTAAAGGATTTAAGACTCTGGGAAGAGATGCAAGATGAATAGCATGAAGAACATTTGTTTTTAATGCAATGAGTGGTAATAACCTGGAACTTGCTTTGCCATCTACGGGGGTGGTGGTGGTGGTAGTGAAAGCAATTAATGATTTCAGAAAGAAATTAGATGGGCACTTAAGGGAAATAAGGGCTAAGTTTCTATTACTTCATCAGTTGGCAAACATTTTAAGTTTGTTGCTGAAAAACTGTTGTGTTTTACAATAGCTTGGCAATTTTCATTGTAATAGACCACAAATTGGCAGAATTTATTGAATTTGATTTCACATGCCAAGATCTGGCCTGTTAAAATAATGAAAAGAACCCAATATAACAATCTAGCAATGGGCCCACAAATCTGGCATTGGGGAATTTCAGCTCGGTCGGTGTGTTGTAATCCCAGTACCATAACCACAGCAATGCTGCAAGGCAGAGAAATAAAATTATGGGGAAACACAATTCATGTCCCTGCAAGATTGAATTTAAGTTGCTAGATTCAAAGGCCCAAATGCTTACCATCACAGATCCCATAACAGCAACAGGCAACTCAAATTACATAATTATGGTCATGCTTACCCAAGCACACAATCAACACGTGAGAGTCTCAAGTATGGTGTGCAGTAATCTGATAATGGACTATTTTGCATACATCACCAAGTATTGCTCCTTTACCATATTAAGTTTATGAACAGGAATATTGTATTCAGAAATCTTGGGCATTTTGCCCCAACACATACTTTCGTTGCACTAAAACATTACGATACATGCCATTATTCTTGTTCATTATCCAATACATAACTAAATATCACTGATAGATTGACTTCAGGAAGCGTAATGGAGAACATGCCCCTGTCTACATCAATGGGAACAAAGTAGAAATGGTCGAGAGCTTCAAGTTTTTAGGTGTCCAGATCACCAACAACCTGTCCTGGTCCCTCCATGCCGACACTATAGTTAAGAAAGCCCACCAATACCTCTACTTTCTCAGAAGACTAAGAAAATTTGGCATGTGCTCTACGACTTTCACCAACCTTTACAGATGCACCATAGAAAGCATTCATTCTGGTTGTATCACAGCTTGGTATGGCTCCTGCTCTGCCCAAGACTGCAAGAAACTACTTGAATGAAACCCAGTCCATCGTGCAAACCAGCCTCCCATCCATTGACACTGTCTATACTTTGTGCTGCCTCGGAAAAGCAACCAGCATAATTAAGGACCCCATGCACCCGGATAGACTCTTTCACCTTCTTCCGTCAGGAAAAAGATACAAAAGTGTGAGGACACGTACCAGCAGACTTTTG
This sequence comes from Mustelus asterias, assembly GCF_964213995.1. NCBI lineage: Eukaryota > Metazoa > Chordata > Chondrichthyes > Carcharhiniformes > Triakidae > Mustelus > Mustelus asterias. The sequence goes on along the minus strand of NC_135811.1, from coordinate 46,108,145 downwards.
ACTGGACCTACCTCGCATTAGGTTGATCTTTCTCTTCACCCTAGCTATGACTGTAACACTACATTCTGCACTGTCTCCTTTCCTTCTCAATGAACGGTATGCTTTGTCTGTATAGTGCGCAAGAAACAATACTTTTCACTGTATACTAATACATGAGACAATAAATCAAATCAAAAAGATGGTGCTTTAAAACAGAATAGGAAGATTAAATATGAACATTATGCAAAACTGAACAGTAGAACATTTTGGATGTTTTAGTAAACCGTACTACCTGGGTTGGAACGTTGCTTTCAAGTTCTTTGCATTTTAAAGTGATTGCAGACAGTTTATTTTTCAGATTTTCAGTTTCCTCGCTCAGGGACTTGAAAAGTTGTTCTTTTTTCCTGAGATCATTATTTTTATCTGCAAGTTGACATCGTAGGGCATTCACCTCGTTCCCTCCAGATTTTGATGGCTGATCTTTCATTGTCTGTATCTGCCTATCTTTCCGTTCAAGTTCTTGGATTTGTTTCTGCTTTATTGTTTCAAGTGTAAGAATTTTCTGTACACAAAAAAAAAGTTGGTAAAGGTATTGCCTTGAAAATTATCTCTTTAGCACAGAACAAAACTAGATTGAGAGCAAAATATTCCTACTTTCAATGCAACACACCCACAAATGGAGAAATATTCTTTGAAATGGTCAGAATTATCCACCGAGAAAGAAATTGGAATTGCAATTGGATGCCATTGTAGAAATTTGGGACATTTTTATATTATATTCTCCTGCCAGGAGAATTCACCTGCACTTTATATAGTATCAGGCGATATTTTATGTCCACTTTGCTATATTCTAGAAAGCCAGTTGATAAAGTTGAACACACACTTCAATAAGCACTTATTTAGAGTTGCAAATTACAAGTATGCATCTCCAAACTCAAAGTTTCAGTCTGGGCTTATTTATTGGGCCACAAGTAAATCCCCAGTTTTTTTATTCACTCATGGGATGTGGGCATCGTTGGCTGTGCCAGCATTTATTGCCCATCTTTAATTGCCCTCCAGAAGGTGGTGGTGAGCTGCCTTCTTAAAAAGCTGCAGTCCCTGCGGTGTTGGAGAGGGAGTCCAGGTTTCTGAACTGACTTGCTTGTCCATTTTAGTGGGGCATTTAAGAGTCAACCACATTGCTGTGGGTCTGGAGTCGCATGTGGCCAGGCCAGGTACAGATGGCAGACTTCCCAGATGACAGTGGTTTTTTGGTCATCATTAGACTTTTAATTGAATTCAAATTTCACCATCTGTCATGGTGGGATTCAAACCCGCCTACCCAGATCATTACCCCGGGTTTTTTCTAGATTACTGGTTCAGTGGTAATATCACTATGCCACTGCCTCCCCCATTAATGCCCAGAACCTTCATATTACAATTAACAGAGAGAACAGGACAGACCGGATCTCAACTCCATTGACGCCGTCTACATTTCCGCTGCCTCGGGAAAGCAGCCAACATAATCAAGGACCCCATACATCCCAGGCATACACTCTTCCACCTTCTTCAGTCAGGAAAATGATACAAAAGTCTGAGATTGCGTACCAACCAACACAAGAACAGCTTATCCCTGTCATCAGACTTTTGAATGGACGTACCTCATATTAAATTGATCTTTCTCTGCAGCCTAGCTATGGCTGCACCCTCTCTTTTCCTTCTCTGTGAACGGTATGCTTTGACTGTATAGCGCACAAGAAATAATACTTTTCACTGTAAACCAATACATGTGACAATAATAAATCAAATCAAGGTTTCCTCGGAATGACAATCGCCAAAACAGTGAAGCCCTCCCTTCGTACTGCACTTGTGTGTCAGCCTGTATTTCTGTGCTCAAGTCTATGGAGTGGATCTTTAAAGTTTATTTATTAGTGTCACAAGTAGGCTTACATTAACACTGGAATGAAGTTACTGTGAAAATTCCCTAGTCACCACACTCTGGCGCCTGTTCGGGTACACTGAAGGAGAATTTAGCCGGGCCAATGCACCTAACCAGCACGTCTTTCAGACTGTGGGAGGAAACCAAAGCACCCAGAGGAAATCCATGCAGATACAGGGTGAACGTACAGACTCTGCACAGACAGTAACCCAAGGCGTGAATTGAACTCAGGTTTTTGGCACTGTGAGGCAGCAGTGCTAACCACTGTGTCACCATGCCGCCCATGAACCTTTATGACATCAGTGTACCTTCAAGATTTTTTTAAAAATCATGTTCTCTGCAGTTTTTGGCTCACATTGTTGCCAGGCTGTCTGTAGGAGTCATTTTATTGCTCCTTCAGTGGTTAAATGGGGTTTGTTTATTTTTACTCTGGGTTGTTTTATGGCCCTGTTGTGGCTTTGTTAGAAGGAAAACTGGTTGGCAGGTCAGGTGATAGGAGCTCTTTTGTTTTCAGTTTTGAGCTGCTGTTTAGTGTTAGCTTAGAAGGGAATTGACATCAGTCTGAAAGCTGTGTCTCTCTCTCTGGGTTTTGGAAGTTCAGCTGGTTAGCTGAAAGCAAGACTTCTTGCCTTCCTGCAGTAGAAAATCTGCTGTTGGTGACTTGACCAGAGTCTCTACCTGGTATTCTGGAAAGCTGTTCTGACTTCAAATTGTTCTGAGTGTATCAAGAGAACTGCAGCATTCATCCAAGGGACTCAGTTCCAGTATCGCGTGAGCATTAGTCTTTGCTGCGTTAAACCTGTGGAAGGGTTTTGCTTATGGAATTGGTTTGATTGGAACATCTTAGATATATTTGTTAAGGGTTATACATTATTATGGTTTGTAATTGATATCAGTTATTGCTAACATTCTTACTATACATGTTAACTATATTCTTAAAGAAACGTTGTTTGATAAAAGCTCCTTAGTGGATTATTAGAATCAGACCTGAGGTGAAACATACCATGCTTACCCTAGCCAAATTCAAGGCGCAAACCTTATGATCCAGACGAGCTCCATAAAACACTTTGGAGTTTCTGACCTGAACCATACAGGATTAAAATCTATACTTCTTGATTGATTTGGGACTATTGAGTTCAAAGACAGGGGGTGGTGAACATATTTGTGGGTTTTTTTCAGGTTTAAATACGGAGTGCTTTGTGGAATAATGGGCTGTTTGAGAGGTTAAGAAGTTCCTGGGATGGAAGAAGTCACGCAAGATGGTTTACAGAAGGTGACTAAAACAATGCTTTTGGAATTGGCAAAAACATCGCAGGAGACATTACCTGATGCCATAAGGAATGGGGAGATAATTGTGGTGATAGCTCAGCATTTAAAATTGCCAGAAACATGTCAGAATCATTGGAAATGGCTAGAATTCAATTACAAATGAAACAGCTTGAACATGAAAAAGAATTAAAGCAGGCTGAATTCGAAATAAAGGAGAGAGAGAGTAGCAAAAGCCAAAGAGAGAGAGCAACAAAAAGAAAAAGAAATGAAACTGCTTGAATTGCAGGCAAAGGAAAAAGGGAAAGGATAGCCCTAGCAGAAAAAAAAAGAGAGAATTTGAACTTCGGAAACTAGCAATAAAAAGTGAATGTCAGTTTAAATTGGTGGAGGTAAAAGGAAAAGTACAGGTTGACAGAAGTGATGAGGACAGTGAGAAAGAGCAACAGCATCGTAGTCAAAGGCTTGGTGGGGATTTGAGAAACAAATGAAATGGCCGCAGACCATGTGGGTATTACTGATTCAAACAAAGTTGGTAGATGGAGCTAGTGAGATGTTTGCATCACTATCAGAGGAGCTATCTGGGAAGTATGATGAGGTGAAAAAATCCATCTTAGGTGCATATGAATTAGTGTCAAAAGCCTTCAGACAACGGTTGAGAAATCTAAGGAAAGAACCTGGTCAAACATACATAGAATTTGAAAGGATCAAACAGAGTAATTTTGATTGGTGGATAAGGGCTTTGAAAATAGACCAGATGTATGAAGCTCTTAGAGAAATGATTATTTTGGAAGAATTTAAAAATTCACTACTTGTGGAAGAGCATTGGGTTAAAACTGCAAGGCTAGCAGCAGAAATGACAGAGGATTATGAATTAGTTCATAAATCAGAGTTTGGTTTCCAACATCAGTTTCAGCCTGTGAGGGATGGGAACTGGGGAAAAGAGAAATACTCCGGTGGTAAAGGAGATCTTGTGGGAGATAATAAAGACAGTGTACCTCAGGTTAAAAAAGTACAGGAGGGTAGAAGAGAAATGAAAAGCTTCAGATGTTTTCACTGCAATAAATTAGGCCATGCAAAGTCGCAGTGTTGGTGGTTTAGAAAAGCACTGGGAAGACTGATGTGGTAAAACAAGATAAGCACAGTAAGAAGTCTCACAACACCAGGTTAAAGTCCAACAGATTTATTTGGTAGCACAAGCCATAAGCTTTCAGAGCTCTGAAAGCTTGTGGCTTGTGCTACCAAATAAACCTGTTGGACTTTAACCTGTTGAGACTTCTTACTGTGCTTATCCCAGTCCAATGCCGGCATCTCCACATCAAAACAAGATAAGCCAGTGGATTTGTTAAAGTGGTACAGGAAAGCCCAATTGAGGAGAAAGAGGTGCAAAAGAATGTACAGCCTCGTCAAGGGTTGATTGATAAAACAGTGCCAGATATCTTTAAAGAATTTACTCGTGTGGGTAAAGTTTACTCATGTGGACCAAGAGGAGTAAAGAAGTTAAAATTTTAAGAGATACGGCAGCAAATCAATCTTTGATGGTAAGAGATGAGGAGTTATGTAGTTTGGAAAGAGTATTGCCAGAAAAGTAACATGTGGAATTCAGGATGAGAAGAGTAGTGTTCCGTTGTGTACGGTGAGGTTGGAGAGTCCAGTGAAGAGTGGTGAAGTGGAAGTAGGAGGAATAGAGCAATTGTCTTGTCCAGGAATACAGTTTATCTTGGGTAACTATATAACTGGATCACAGGTGGGAGTGATGCCTACTGTGGTTGAAAAGGCAGTGGAAAGTCAAACAACCAAGTTGTTGAAGGACACGTATCCTGGGATTTTTCCCGATTGTGTAGTAACATGGTCACAAAATCACAGGTTAAAACAAGAGGAAAAATCAAAAAGTGAAGATGAGAAAGTGGAGTTCAATTATCAGAAACGATCTTTGATTAGATGGTTGGAAAAGAACAAGAACAGGTTGGAAGATGAGGTGATAGTTTTAGTTGAAGGAAGTTGGCGGTATTACAATGGAAAGATATAGAAATAAAATAGTTGTATCAAAAAGCATACACGGAAGAGGAATCCGAGTGTATTGCAGAACGTTATTACCTTAAGATTGATGTCTAAGTGAGGAAATGGAGATAGTGACATATTCAGCGGGTGAAAAGTGGGCAGAGGTTCATCAAGTGATATTGCCAATAGGGTATAGAAAGGAGGTGTTGCGGGTAGCACATGAGGTATCAGTAGGTCATTTGGGAGGAAGGAAAACTCAAGCTAAAATACAAAAACATTTTTATTGGCCTGGACTGCATAAAGATCATAGAATCCTACAGTGCAGAAGGAGGCCATTCAGCCCATCAAGTCTGCACTGACCACGATCCCACCCAGGCATTATCTCCATAACCCCATGCATTTACCCTAGCCAGTCCCCCTGACACTAAGGGCAATTTAGCATGGCCAATCCACCTAGCCCGCACATCTTTGGACTGTGGGAGGAAACTCATGCAGACACGAGGAGAACGTGCAAACTCCACACTGACAATGACCCAAGCCAGGAATCAAACCCGGGTCCCTGGTGCTGTGAGGCAGCAGTGCTAACCACTGTGATTGGTTAAATTTTATCGATCATGTCACATATGTCAAGTCATAGGGAAACCTCAAGCGGTGATAAAACCAGCACCTTTAATACCCATTCCAGCATTTGAGGAACCATTTACAAGAGTCTTAATTGATTGCATAGGACCCTTCCCTAAAATAAAAAGTGGGAATCAATATCTATTGACCATAATGGAAGAGTCTACTAGGTTTCCAGAGGCCATTCCATTACGCAATATTATAGCTAAAAGGATTGTAGAGGAATTACTTCAATTTTTTTTCCTAGATATGGACTACCCACCAAACTACAATCAGATCAAGGATCAAATTTCACATCAAAGTTATTCAAGGAGCTTCTGGATAGCTTAAAATAAAACAATTTAAATCAACCGGGTACCATCCAGAATCGCAGGCAACGTTCGAACAGTGGCATCAAACTTTAAAGACCATGTTGAGGGCTTATTGTCAAGATTATCTGGAGGATTGGGAGAAAGGAATTCACTTGTACATTTTGCAATTAGGGATGCACCGAATGAGTCAACCAAATTCAATCCATTTGAATTGATTTTTGGTCATGAGGGAAGAGGACCACTTAAATTGATTAAGGAGAAATTGGTGAGTGAGCGTTCTAGACTACATTATTGGACTATGTATCAAATTTTAGGGAAAGGTTGAATAGAACAGGAGAATTGGCTAGACAACATTTAAAAGTGACACAGCATGTGATGAAACAAGAAGTGGATAAGAAATCAAAAATTCGTAGTTTTGCTAGTGGAGATAAAGTCTTAGCACTGCTACCAGTGCTTGGTGAACCTTTAAAAGCAAGGTTTAGTGGCCCTTACCAAATTGAGTGAGGTGAATTATTTGATAAGTACACCAGATAGAAGGAAAACTCAGTGTCATGGGAATATGCTTAAAAGGTATTTTGATCGGGAAGGAGAGCAAAAGGATATTTTAGTGTTTATAACTCATTGAAGAACCGGATCCAGATGAGTCTGATTTTGACATTCCTCAAATTAAATTGGATAACGAGGACGTTATTAAAAATTGGGATAAATTACTGAGTTACCTTCCAGAGGAAAATCTAACTGACCTAAAAGAGTTATTAATATCATATGGACAAGTATGTGGGAATAAGTTGGGAGGTACTAAAATAATTGGGAGTGAGATAGATGTGGAAAGTGCTGTTCCAATTAAACAACATCCTGGCAAACATTACCTTTTCAAGTTGGCACAGGTTCAGGTGGAAAAGTTGATGTTTAATCAGTCTGAGATGCAGCAGCCAAAAGTCTCAATCAATCACATAAAACTGGTGGAGGTGGAGAAGGAGAACAAGTTACTGGACAATAATGTGAATAAAGAAAGTGAGCAGGTGTGGGGACAGATACAAGACAAATTGGCTGTTTTGGAACATGTTCCTGAGTTGTTCAAATTGCACGAAGATTAATTACAGGACTGTCAAAAACAGCTCATCACCTGTGCAAAGGAAAGTGTGAATGAATCAACAGTCTAGGCTAACTGGTCTGTAATTCGCCATTTCCTCCCTCTCTTTTAAAAAAAAGTGGAGTTACATTTGCCATTCTCCAATTTGCTGGGAATGTTGCAGAATCTACAGAATTTTGGAAGATGACAACGAATGCATCCACTATTTCCATGGCCACCTCCTTCTGTACCCTGGGATGTAGATTTTCAGGCCCTGAGGATTTATCACCTAATTTCCTTCAATTTCTCCACTCTTGATCATTAGTAAAATGATGGAAGAGGTCATCAACAGTGCAAACAAGCAGCACTTGCTTAGGAATGACCTGCTCATTGATGCCAAGTTTTGTTTCTGATGTGGAAATGCCGGCGTTGGACTGGGATAAACACAGCAAGGAGTCTAACAACACCAGGTTAAAGTCCAACAGGTTTATTTGGTGGCAAACGCCACTAGCTTTCGGAGCGCTGCTCCTTCATCAGGTGAGTGGTAGCTCTGAACTCTGAGTTCTGAACTCCCACTCACCTGACGAAGGAGCAGCGCTCCGAAAGCTAGTGGCGTTTGCTACCAAATAAACCTGTTGGACTTTAACCTGGTGTTGTTGGACTCCTTACTAAGTTTTGTTTCTGCCAAGACTACTCAGCTCCTGACCTCATCAGAGCCTTGGTTCAAACATGGACTCAAGAAGGCGAGGCAAGCGTAACTGCCCTTGATATCAAGGCCACATTTGACCGAGTGTGGCATCAAGGAGCCCTAACAAAACTAGAGTCAATGGGAATCAGGAGGCAACTCTTCACTAGTTGGAGTCATACCTAATACAAAGGAAGATGGTTATGGTTGTTGGAGCTCCAGGACATCACTGCAGGAGTTCCTCAGAATAGTGTCCTCAACCCAATGATCTGCAGCTGCTTCATCGATGACCTTCCTCCCATCATAATGTTAGATGTGGGGATGTTTGCTGAAGACTGCACAATGTTCAGCACAGTCCGTGACTCTTTGGATACTGAAGCAGTCCATGTTCAAACACAGCAAAACCTGGATATTATCCAGGTTTTGCTGGATATTATCCAGGTTTTACTGGATATTATCCAGGTTTTACTGGATATTATCCAGGTTTTACTGGATATTATCCAGGTTTTGGCTAAGTGGCAAGTAACATTCATGCCATACAAATGCCAAGCAATGGCCATCTCCAACAAGGAAGAATCTAACCATTATCCCTCGACATTCCATGGCATTGCCATCGCTGAATCCCGTACTAACATCTTGGTGATTATCATTGACGAGAAACTGAACTGGACTATAAACACTGACTGCAAGAGCAGGTCAGACACTAGGAATCCTGCGGTAAGTAACTCACCTCCTGACTTCCTAAAGCCTGCCCATAATCTACAAGACACAAATCAGAAGGAGTATGCTGGAAATACTCTCCCTTTGCCTAGATGACTGCAGCACCAACAATGCTCATGAAGCTTCATATCATCCAAGACAGAGCAGCCTGCTTGATTAGCACCTCATCCACATCCCTCTACTACCAATGCACAGTAGCAGCTGCCTGACAAGAAACAGTGCAGTGGTGAATTGTTTTTCAGACTGGTAGAATGTAGAGGGGTTCCTGAGGAATAGGTATTAGAGCCATTGCTTTTCTTGATATATATTCATGAGGTAGACATGGGTGTAGTGGGCACAACTTCAAAATTTGCAGATGATACATAACTGGAAGCATTGAACTATGAGCAGGAGAGTGATAAGCTTCAAGAGGACATAAGCAGGTTGATGAAATGGGTGACAAAAACAGAAAATGCTGAAAAATCTCAGCAGGTCTGACAACATCTGTGGAGACAAATGCTGTCAGACCTGCTGAGATTTTCCAGTACTTTCTGTTTTTGTTTCAAATTCCAGCATCCGCAGTAATTTGCTTTTATCTTGATGAAATGGGTGGACATATTACAGATAAAATTTAATACAGGAAAGTTGAAGCAATATGGTTTATTTGAAAGAAAGTACATAAGAACTAGGAGCAGGAGTAGGCCACCTGGCTCCTTGAGCCTGCTCCACCATTCAATAAAATTATGGCTAATCTTTTAGTGGACTCAGCTCCACTTACCCACCTGCTCACCATGACCCTTAATTCCTTTACTGTTCAAAAATTTATCTTTCCTTGCCTTAAAAACATTCAACAAGGTAGCCTCAACTGCTTCACTGGGCAGGGGTAATTCCATAGATTCACAACCCTTTGGGTGAAGATGTTTCTCCTCAACTCAGTCCTAAATCTGCTCCCCCTTATTTTGAAGCTATGCCCCCTTGATCTGGTTTCACCCGCCAGTGGGAACAACCTCCCTGCTTCTATCTTCTCTATTCTCTTCATAATTATATATGTTTCTATAAGATCCCCTCCATTCTTCTAAATTCCAATAGTATAGACCCAGTTCCTCAGTCTCACCTCATAAGCAAACCCTCTCAACTCCGGAATCAACCTAGTGAATCTCCTCTGCACCCCCTCCAGTGCCAGTATATCCTTTCTCAAGTAAGAAGACCAAAACTTTACACAATACGCCAGGTGTGACCTCACCAGCACCCTATACAGCTGCAACATAACCTCCCTGTTTTTAAACTCCATCCCTCTAGCAGTGAAGGACAAAATTCCATTTGCCTTCTTAATTACCTGCTGTACCTGCAAACCAGCTTTGTGATTTATGTACAAGGACACCCAGGTCCTTCTGCACAGCAACATGCTGCAATTTTTTACCATTTAAATAACAGTCCATTTTGTTCTTATGCCTACTAAAATGGATGACCTCACATTTACCTACATTGTACTCCATCTGCCAGACCCTTGCCCACTCACAAACTATCTATATTTCTTTGCAGACATTCAGTTCCTCTGCACACTTTGCTCTACCACTCATCTTAGTGTCATTTGCAAACTTTGACTTGGTCCCCAACTCCAAATCATCTATGTAAATCGTAAACAATTGCGGTCCCAACACTGATCCCCGAGGCACACCACTAGGCACTGATCACCAACAAGAAAAACACCCATTTATCCCCACTCTGTGCTTTCTGTTAGTTAACCAATCCTCCATCTATGATAATACATTACCATAACACCGTGCACCTTTATCTTATGCAGCAGGTTTTTGTGCAGCACCTTGTCAAATGCCTTCTGGAAATCCAGATACACCACATCCACTGGTTCCCCGTTGTCCACCACGCTCGTAATATCCCCAAAGAATTCCACTAAACTTAGTTAAACATGGCCTGTCTTTCACGAACCCATGCTGTGTCTTCCCAATGGAATAAATTTCTATCCAGATATCTCGTTATTTCTTCCTTGACGATAGATCCAAGTATTTTCCCCACTACAAAAGTTAAGCTAAGCAGCCTATAGTTACCCACCTTTTTGTCCATCTCCTTTCTTAAACATTGGCGTCACATTTGCTGTTTTGCCCCCCCCACCACCACAAAGTCCAACGAATTACCATGAGTGCATTTGTTATTTCCCCGCCATCTCTTAGTACCCAGGGATGCATTCCATCAGGGCCAGGGGACTTGTCTACCTTTAGCCCCATTAGTTTACCTAACACTGCTTCTTTAGTGACGATTATCTTTTCTAGGTCCTCACCTGCCATAGCTTTCTTGTCATCAATTTTTGACATGTTATTTGTGTCTTCCACTGTGAAGACCAATACAAAATACCTATTCAATGCCTTGGCCATTTCCTTATTTCCTATTATTAAATCCCCCTTTCTCATTTTCTAAAAGACCAATGTTTACCTTAGCCACTTTTCCTTTTTATATATTTGTAGAAACTTTTGCTATCTGTTTTTATTTTCTGAGCTAGTTTACTCTCACGATCTTACTTTTCTTTATAGCTTTCTTCGTGGCTGTTGACCTTTAAAGATTTCCCAACCCTCTAGTTTCCCACTTCATATGCATTTTCTTTCAATTTGATACCCTCCTTTATTCCCTTAGATATCCATGGTTGATTATTCCTCTTTCTACTGTCCTTCCTTATCACTGGTATATACTTTTGCTGAGCACTGTGAAAAAAATCACTTTGAAAGTCCTCCACTGTTTCTCAATTGTCTCACCATAAAGTTTTTGCTCCTAGTCCACCTTAGCCAACTCCTCCCTCATCCCATTGTCGTCTCCTTTGTTTAAGCACAAGACACTGGTATTGGATTTTACCTTCCCACACACCATCTGTATTTTAAATTCAACCATACTGTGATCACTCCTTCCGCGAGGAACCCTGTGAGATTAATTATTCCTGTCTCAGACCTAGGATAGCTGCTCCCTTGTAGGTTCCATTACATACTGTTAGAGGAAAATATCATGGATATATTCTATGACCTCCTCCTCAAGGCTGCCTTGGCCGACCTGATTTAACCACAATCGACATGTAGATTAGAGTCCCCCATGATAATTGCTGTACCATTTTTACATAAGAACATAAGAAATAGGAGCAGGAGTAGGCCATCTAGCCCCTCGAGCCTGCCCCGCCATTCAATAAGATCATGGCTGATCTGACGTGGATCAGTACCACTTACCCGCCTGATCCCCATAACCCTTAATTCCCTTACCGATCAGGAATCCATCCATCCGCGCTTTAAACATATTCAGCGAGGTAGCCTCCACCACCTCAGTGGGCAGAGAATTCCAGAGATTCACCACCCTCTGGGAGAAGAAGTTCCTCCTCAACTCTGTCTTAAACCGACCCCCCTTTATTTTGAGGCTGTGTCCTCTAGTTTTAACTTCCTTACTAAGTGGAAAGAATCTCTCCGCCTCCACCCTATCCAGCCCCCGCATTATCTTATAAGTCTCCATAAGATCCCCCCTCATCCTTCTAAACTCCAACGAGTACAAACCCAATCTCCTCAGCCTCTCCTCATAATCCAAACCCCTCATCTCCGGTATCAACCTGGTGAACCTTCTCTGCACTCCCTCCAATGCCAATAGATCCTTCCTCATATAAGGGGACCAGATATCAGATATTTCCTTGTTTATTGCTTGCCCCACCATGATGTTATAATTTGGCAGCCTATAGACTATGCCTATCAGTGATTACACTATATGTATACAAATAGTATATTTTACTATTTCTAATTTCCACCCAAAAGTAGAGAGGCAAAATAAAGGATATAATTCTAATGTTGGTGCAGAAACAAAGATACCCAGGATATGTATATACACAAATTGCTCAAGGTGGCAAAACAGGTTGAGATAATAAATAAAGCTACAAAGTCCTGGTGTTTATAAATAAGGACATAGAGGTTATGAACCACCTGCATAAAACACGAGTCCAACCTCAGCTGGAGGACTGAGAGAGATTCTGGCCATCATACTTTAGGAATTATAGAATCCCTACAGTGTAGAAGGATGCCATTCGGCCCATTGAGTCTGTACTGACCACAATCCCATCCAGGCCCTACCCCCATAACCCCATGTATTTACCCTAGCTAGTCCCCCTGACACTAAGGGGCAATTTAGCATGGCCAACCCACCTAACCTGCACATCTTTGGACCGTGGGAGGAAACCGGGGCAGCCGGAGGAAACCCACGCAGACAGTGACCCAAGCCAGGAATTGAACCCGGGTCCCTGGCACTGTGAGGCAGCAGTGCTAACCACTGTGCCACTAGATACAGGAAGGAGGTGAAGGCTTTTAGAGAAAACACAGAGGGAGTTTTTCTGAGAATGGTTCCAGGGACGTGGATAAGTATGAGAGGAGAGTTGAGAGCACTCATAAGAGCAAGAAGTTAAGAGCAGATTTATGATGATAGATCAGTTAGAAATACAATTTTTATTTTGCACAAGTGATTAGGATATGGAATGCAGTTCCCAGTGTGGTGGAGACAGGCTCAATCGAGGTCTTAGCACATGAGAAAAGGTTTGCAGGGCTAAAGACAGTGAGTTGTTCTTGCAGAAAGCTGGCAAAGACAACAGGCCAAATGGCCTCCTTCTGTGCTGTAATCATTCTATAATTCTATTCTATTTACACCACCATCAATGCAGTACAAGTCACTTTTCCTTTGAAACCAAACACAAGAAGCTTGGAACAGACACCTAAACTGCACAACACGAATCAAAAGAAAGATTTTCCAAATCAACACAGAAAAGTTGGACATTTGCACAAACTGATTTTCTTTTTGCCCTATTCCTGGCTTTTATGTACCTGAGCAACTTGCATTAACATAGTCCAAGATATCATGGATCATACCGTGTTCCCAGCTGTTACTCTGGGGGAAAATAAACCACAGCCAAGCACAATCCGGAAACCCATTAAGCCCTCAGATGACAACGTTCACGACGAGATACAGGGTCTTGTTACTTGGCAATAATAACACAGTCATTAAATTGTTTGTAAGAGCACTTTTTCTTAAAAGGGACACTTGCTGTCTTGTTGGTTGACACTGGGGCAAGTTCATATCACCTTTTACTGGTACAGTGAGAATAGCCCCATCCAGAGTAGAATGTCGCCCAATGGTCCTGAGGCCAATTCTCCCCCTGGGCGGGGTAAGAGCTGTGCTGCTCCTGAACCCACCTCCAGCAGCCGGTTCCTCTCCCGTTCCCATGTTTGGCCTTTGCTCAGCTCCTCCAGGGTTCTCCTGAGCAGCGCATTCTCCTTCTGGACTTTGTCGGTGTCGCTCTCTGACCGGGACGCGGTCGCCTTGTGGAGGCCGAAGCGGCTGCTGATGATGTTTCTGGAAGTCATGTCAGTCTCCTCGACGACGACGCCGGTTAACGAAACCGCAGCTGCGACTCAACCGCCGGCCCGAGCGGAAATGTCACCATAACAATTTCAAATTCCCCGCGCTTCCGCTCCCTCTCCGTGGGGCATGTCGGGAAGCGACCGCACTGCGCAGGCGCCGATGGAGGAGGCAGTGCTCGGTCCGCCAGCCGTAATAGTGCGCAGGCGCCGGAATCGAGGAGGCGGAGCTCTGTCAAAGCCGCCAGGGCGGGGGAGGCGGAGACCGGAGCAAGCGGCAGTAGTACGCAGGCGCCAATGGGGAGGCGGAGCTCTATCAGCAGGCTGCACTAGTGCGCAGGCGTCAGAGTCGGAGCACTGTCATATGTGCGCAGGAAGAAGTTTAACAACACCAGGTTAAAGTCCAACAGGTTTATTTGGTAGCAAAAGCCACACAAGCTTTAGAGCCTCGAAAGCTTGTGTGGCTTTTGCTACCAAATAAACCCGTTGGACTTTAACCTGGTGTTGTTAAACTTCTTACTGTGTTTACCCCAGTCCAACGCCGGCATCTCCACATCATGTGCGCAGGCACACTGTCGTCGTGCGCAAGCGGCAGAGTGGGCGCTCCCGTCAGCAGGCTGCAATAGTGCGCTGTCACCAACCTGTAATAATGCGCAGGCGCCAATGGAGAGGCGGCTGTCTGTAAGCAGGCTGCAATAATGCGCAGGCGTCAATGTGGAGGCGGAGCTCTGTTAGCAAGTTGCAAGAGGACTCGGGCGCAAGTGTGGAGGCGGAGCTGTTAACAACTTGCGCAGGCGCCAAAGTGGGAGCTCTGTCAAAAGGTTGCAAGTAAAAAGTGTGACGTGGGGAGGGAGGAGGTGCTGCTGAAAGTTCAATTTTAAATCAATAATGTAACCTGGAAGGAGCATGTTTCATTTTAAATCCATCTATCCATGGGATGCGGGTTTCACCAGCATTATTATTCATCCCGAATTGCCCATGAAGAAGGTAAGTTTCCTGCTTGAGCCACCACAGTGCCTCTGCTCTAAACAGGAATGATGTGGAGATGCCGGCGTTGAACTGGGGTAAACACAGTAAGAAGTGTGGCTTTTGCTACCAAATAAACCTGTTGGACTTTAACCTGGTGTTGTTAAACTTCTTACTAAACAGGAATGCCAACCACCCTGTATTTTAAAGGTTTGTCCTATATAATGACTGTATCCCTTAAGTCCTTATGTCCTTTATTTAGAGTCATAAAACTTTACAGCACAGAGAGAGGCCCTTTGGCCCATTGTGTCTGTGCTGGCCATCAAGCATCTATCCTAATCCCATTTTCCTGTAGTTGGTCCATAGCCCTGTATGCATGCAATGGTTTTTTTTTCCAATGCACAGTGGTGGACTTATCCTGGGAGTGCAGCAGCTCACCACCACCTTCTCAAGGGCAATTAAGGATGGACAAATGTTGGCTTATGCAACAATGCCCATGAAAGAATGATAAAAAATTGGCACAGCAACAGTGAAGGAATAACAGTATATTTCCAAGTCAGGGAGGTGTGTGGCTTGGAAAGGATGTGGTTCTTTCATGGATAAGGTCAGCAGCCTTCATCGGTATTTGTTTCTGTAAGAGGCTTTGTTGAACTGACCTAGATGCTTGCCTCCAGAGGCAGCCTCATGGCATACTCTCATGACTATGGAAAGTCAGAGCTATCAATTAGACTGGTTACATTTCAAAATCCAAATAACCCAAATCTTTTCACCTCAAACAAAAGATACAAACATTTCCTTTTTCCTAGTAAGCAAAAGACACATTTGGTGACTGTGAGATAACCATGTTTCTCACTATGCATATGCAGTTCACATGCATAAACAACTATTTGTTCTACTAGTCAGTCACTTAATGGTCCATGTGTGTATTGACATGTGATGTATGTCTGAGTGATGTTCCATGTCTAGAGAGTGTCAGTCCCATGGCCCTTGTTCCCTTGGTGACTATTGTTCCATTTTGGTTGTTGGGGACTTGTGGACCTCTGGGATTGATGCCGGTTATGTACTCAGTACCCTTCTCCCTGACCGCTTGATTGTTGTGAAGGAGCAGCTTCGCTGTGTATTAACATACAGTGAAAAGTATTGTTTCTTGCGTGCTATACAGACAAAACATACCGTTCATAGAGAAGGAAAGGAGAGAGTGCAGAATGTAGTGTTACAGTCATAGCTAGGGTGTAGAGAAAGATCAACTTAATGCAAGGTAAGTCCATTCAAAAGTCTGACAGCAGCAGGGAAGAAGCTGTTCTTGAGTCGGTTGGTACGTGATCTCAGATGTTTGTACCTTTTTCCTGAAGGAAGAAGGCGGAAGAGAGAATGTCTGGGGTGCGTGGGGTCCTTAATTATGTTGGCTGCCTTGCCGAGGCAGCGGGAAGTGTAGACAGAGTCAATGGATGGGAGGCTGGTTTGTGTGGATTGGGCTACATTTGGATTGGGCTACATTCATGACCTTTTGTAGTTTCTTGCGGTCTTGGGCAGTGCAGGAGCCATACCAAGCTGTGATACAACCAGAATGAATGCTTTCTATGGTGCATCTGTAAAAGTTGGTGAGAGTCGTAGTAGACATGCCAAATTTCCTTAGTCTTCTGAGAAAGTAGAGTTGGTGGGTTTTCTTAACTATAGCGTCGGCATGGGGAGACCAGGGCAGGTTGTTGGTGATCTGGACACCTAAAAACTTGAAGCTTTCAACCTTTTCTACTTCGTCTCCATTGATGTAGACAGGGGCATGTTCTCCTTTATGCTTCCTGAAGTCGATGACAATCTCCTTCATTTTGTTGACATTGAGGGAGAGATTATTGTTGCTGCACCAGTTCAGCAGATTCTCTATCTCATTCCTGTACTCTGTCTCGTCATTGTTTGAGATCCAATCCGCTACGGTGGTGTCGAATTGGAGGGGAATTTGGCTGCAGTCATAGGTGTATAGGGAGTATAGTAGGGGCTGAGAACACAGCCTTGTGAGGCACCGGTGTTAAGGATGATCGTGGAGGAGGTGTTGTTGCCTATCCTTACTGATTGTGGTCTGTGAGTTAGGAAGTTCAGGATCCAGTCGCATAGGGAGGTGCCGAGGCCCAGGCCACAGAGTTTGGAGATGAGTTTCATGGGAATAATAGTGTTGAAGTCTGAGCTGAGGTCAATAAATAGGAGTCTGACATAGGTGTTCTTGTTATCTAGGTGTTCCAGGATTGAGTGCAGGGCCAGGAAAATGACGTCTGCTGTGGACCTGTTGGGGCGGTAGGCAAACTGTAGTGGATCCAGGTAGTCCGGGAGGCTGAAATTGATTCGTGCCATGACTAACCTTTCGAAGCACTTCATAATGATGGATGTCAGAGCCACCGGCCAATAGTCATTAAGGCACGTTGCTTGGTTTTTCTTAGGTACTGGGATGATGGTTGTCTTCTTGAAGTAGATAGGGACCTCAGATTGTTGTAAAGGGAGGTTGAAGATGTCTGTGAATACCTCCGCCAGCTGATCTGTGCAGGATCTGAGTGCGCGTCCGGGTACCCCATCCAGGCCAGTTGCTTTCTGTGGGTTGACCTTCAAGAAAGCTGCTCTGACATCTGCAATGGTGACCCCAGATACAGGTTCTTCCAGGGTGGAGGGCATGCTCTCGCTGACCTCTTGCTCAAAACGGGTGTAGAATGCATTGAGCTCATCAGGGAGGGGTGCGCTGGAGCTGTCGATTTTACATGCCTTCATCTTGTAGCCTGTTATGTCTTGCAGACCTTGCCTGTATAACTGCCTGGATATTTTTCAACTTCTGCTTTGAGTTGCCAACAGTGGAATTGTGGGTCATTCCTTCATCCTGCTACCTTTGTGTTGTTCCTGAAATTTGTTTGGTCAGATGTCGCACAGCTTGGTTCTTTAAGACTTCAGTTTATCACGTGTTTTCAAAGCTCTCGATTCAGCTGGAATTTAAACTTTTCCAATTCCGTTCTGATGTGAACATTTTCCCGTGGAACATTTACCTTCTGCTTGTGCATTTCATTGACTGATGGGGTCTTTAACCATCTTGTGGTTTATTTAAATATTGATTCCCTCTCTCTGAGGTCTTTTGTTGCTCTTTCTCTAGTGATGTACTCAGGGTTACCAGCCCAAGCTTTAGACTTGTCCCAGCAGAGATGAGCGGCCGTTGCATCCCATCTATCATAGAATTCCTACAGTGCAGAAGGAGGCCATTTGGCTCATCGAGCCTGCACTGACCACAAACCCACCCAGTTCCTACCCCTATAACCTGCTCATCCCCCTGACACTAAGGGACAATTTGGCATGGCCAATCCAACCTAACCTGCACATCTTTGGAGTGTGGGAGGAAAACAGAGCACCCAGAGGAAACCCACGCAGACACAGGGAGAATATACAAATTCCACACAGACAGTCACCCGAAGTTGGAATTGAATCCAGGCCCCTGGTGCTGTGAAGCAGCAGTGCTAATCACTGTGCCACCGTGTCTCATGTCTATGATCGTGAACTCAAGATCTTCCTCCTTGCCATTGCATTGGGCTGTCAGACTAATTTGTTCTCTCGGTGTGAGACTTGTACCATCACATAGCCTCAATCTTAATTTCAATGGCTTCATTTTTGGATTGCTATGTTGAGCCACTTCTCACAGATTTCTGAAGCTCATTATGTTGCAACATGCACCAAGACACTTGATGCATCTATCTGACACTTCTTGTTCGCTTAACACTTTCATTCTGGTAACAGTCATAACCATTCGTTGCCTATAGACTTGACAGAATCAACCTGATGTATCATGTATTTTTCTTCAATAGACTTGTCTGCTGAAATCTCTCTAACCGGTATAGGCTTATTTTGCTTATTTTCTGGTCAAGCACTTGTGTACAAAATTATTTTGCTTCTTGCAGATAAAACACAACTTTCCCTTGATGAATAGTCTTCTTTTCCTGTGCATGCAATCCTCTGCAGTATTTGCATCCTGCCTCTTGTCTGCAATTGCCTCGCTCTTTTGTCTTGGACTATCTCTATCAGCATAATGTACCTCCCGGTCTGCTCTGCCACACATAAGCTCTAGCTGTTGTTTCACAAGTTCTGTATTTTGACACATGACTATCGCTTTCTTTATAGAGTCAGTTTCTCATTGTTCAGCAGCTCTCATTGTTATAAAGGGAGCTCTCATTAAGTGGTCGCTCATGCCTAAGACTGATTTATCTTTAATCATATCATCATTTAGCTGTCCAAATTCACATTATTCTGCCAGCTACATTACTGCCATCACGTACCATTCAATTGTATTGTTTTCACTCTGAACTCTTGTGTTGAATACATAACTTTTGTATGTAACACTCACTCAGGCTTCAAAGTGTGCATTCAAGGCTTTCAAAATGTCTGTCATCTTTTTTCGTTGCTCACCTGTTAGACTTAGAGTGGGAGCAGTCCCTCGCCAGCAGTGTTAACAATGTGGCTACTCTTATCAGTTCAGGCTTGTTCATTAAGTCTATTGCAATCCCTAGTTTTGGCATTGTAAATGGAAAAACTGTCAGTTTTGCCATGTATCACATTTCCTTTTAACTGGAGATGAGATTGGAAAGTTTGCAATGTTCATGCACCCAGTATTTTTAGTAGCTTTCCACCAATTTGTACTTTTCTGAGTCCCTTTCTGATCTGTGTCTCAGTCTTGCAGCCATTGTTTGATTTCCTTTGTCCTTTTCAGCAGCTTTTCTTTGCATATTTTGAATCTTTGTGTGTTCCTGGCTTCTTGGTGATTCTCTGAATTCAAAAATCTATTTTTCCACTTCTGTACACCATGTTTCATGTATAAGGACAGCAATCTTTATCAGTGCCTATTTCTGAGAGGGGCTTTATTGAACTGACCCAAGATGTCTGCTTCCCGAGGCAACCGCATGGTATTGCCTCGTGATTGCGGAAAACCAGAGATGTCAATCAGATTTCATTTCAAAGCCGAAGCAGTGGTGTTCCAAGGCATCTGCTGCCCTTGCCATTCTAGGTGGTGGAAGCTGTGGGTTTGGAAGGTGATGTTGCAGAAGGTTTGGTGAATTTCTGTAGTGCATCTTGTAGATGATGCACACCGCTGCCACTGTGCTTTTTTTCATATTTGATCACGGGATAAAATACCCTCAGGGATAGGCAATAAACACAGCCAGTGTTTATTGCCTATCCCTGAGGGTATTTTAGAGTCAACCGCAGTGCTGTGGATCAGGAATCTGATGTAGCCCAGACGGGGTAAGGACAGCAGATTCCCTTCCCTAAAGGATATGACTGACCCAGACGGATTTTTATAGCAATTGACAATGGTTTCATGGTCATCAGAAATTTTTAAATCCATATTTTTATTGAATTCATATTTCACCATCTGCAATGATGGGATTCAAATCCAGGTCCCCAGAGCATTACCCTGGTTCTCTGGATTTCTAGTCCAGTGACAATATCACTACACTACTGCCTTCCCCCAGTGGTGAAGAGAGTGAATGTTAAGTAGGTGGATCGGGTGCCAATTAAGCAGGCAGCTTTGTCCTCAACGGTGTGAAGTTTTGGTCTCCTCGTCTGAGAAAGGACATTCTTGCTATTGAGGGAGTCCTGCAAAGATTCACCAGACTGATTCCCAGGACTTGCATATGAAGAAGACTGGATCAACTGGGCTTGTACTCACTGGAATTTAGAATGAGAGAGGATCTCATAGAAACATACAAAATCCTGATGGGACAGGATAGGCTAGATGTGGGAAAAATGTTCCCAATATTTGGGAAGTCCAGAACTAGGGGTCACAGCCTAAGAATAAGGGGTAAGCCATTCAGGACTGAGATGAGGAAGAACTTCTTCACTCAGAGTTGTGACCCTGTGGAATTCTCTACCACAGAAAGCTGTTGGGGCCAGTTCATTAGATATGTTCAAGAGGAAGCTGGACGTGGCCCTTGCGGTTAAAGGGATCAAAGAGTATGGAGAGAAAGTGGGATACTGAGAGTGCATGATCAGCCATGATCATATTGAATGGTGGTGCAGGCTCGAAGGGCTAAATGCCCTACTGCTGCACCTATTTTCTATGTTTCTATGATTCTTGAGAGTTGTAGGAGCAGCACTCATCTAGGCAAGCGGAGATTATTCCATCACATTCCTGACTTACACCTTTGTCACTTGCTGCCAAATACCTCGGTTTTGAAATTCCTTGTATTTACAGCATTTATCTGGCTGGCCCAGTTAAGGTTCTGGTCAGCGGCAATCCCTGAAATGTTGATGGTGGCGGATTTGTCGATCATAATGCCATTGAATGTGACTGGAAGGCAGTTATACTCTCTCGATGACAATAGTGGCACATTTGTGGTGCAGAAATTACTTTTTGCTTTATCAGCCCAAGCCTGAATGCTGTCCCGGTCCATCAGAATGTGGGCCAAGGCTGCTTCAGTATTGGAGCATTTGATCACTGCAGTCATCTAGACTGAACCTCTGGACTTATCATGGAGGGAGAATCATTGATGAATCAACTGAAGATAGTTGGACCTCCAATGCTACACTGAGAAATTCCTACAGTATGTACCAGAGCTGAGATGATTGATCTCCCACAACCATCTTCCTTTGTGCTACGTATGACTCCAGCCAGTGGAGAACTTTCCCTCTGACTTCCCATTGACTTCAATATTAGAAGGCCTCCATGATGCCAAACTCTGCCAACTGCTGCCTTGATGTCAAGGGCAGTCAGGGTCACCTCACCTCTGGCATTCAAAGTCCAAAGACGTGTGTATTAGGTGGATTGGCTATACTAAATCGCCCCTTAGTGTCAGGGGGACCAGCTCGGGTAAATGCATGGGGTTATGGAGATAGGGCCTGGGTGTGATTATGGTCAATGCAGACTTGATGGGCTGAATGGCCTCCTTCTGCACTGTCGGATTTTATGATTCAGCTTTATTGTCCATGTCTGAACCAAGGTTGTAATGAGGTCAGGAACAGAATGACCTTGACAGGACCCAAAATGAGCATCAGTGAGTGGGATTTTAGTGAGTAAATGTCACGGAATTGCACTGTCAATTTGCTGAAGATTGAGCGTAGTCTAATGGAGCGGTAATTATCTGGATCAGATTTGTCTGACTTTGTGTGGACAGAACAATCCTGGGCACTTTCCCACTTTGGATCGATGCCAGTGTTGCACCTGTGCTAGAATAGCTTGGCTGGAAGTGTGGCTCGTTCTGGATTCCAAACCTTGAAGTCAGGAATCATAACCATTACTATCTCCCGTATGCTTAATCATTTGTTAAGATCACGGGGTGTGAATTAAAGTAGCTGGAGACTGGCTTCTGTGATGGTGGAACCTCACGCAGACTGAGATGGATCATTTCTGGCTGAAAATGGGTTGCAAACTCTTCGTTCTTGTCTTTTACAGCAACATGTTGGTTTCTCCCATTATTGTGCTTGGGGATATTTGTGGAGTCTTCTGTCCGGGCTGGTTATTGAGTTCTCCGCAACCGTTCATGATTGGATCTGGCAGGACGGCAGAGATTTAGAAACATAGAAGATAGGAGCAGGAGGAGACCATTTGGCCCTTCGAGCCTGCTCCACCATTCATCACTATCACGGCTGATTGTCCAACTCAGTAGCCTAATCTTGCTTTTTCCCCATAACCTTTGATCCCATTCACCCCAAGTGCTATATCTCGCCACCTCTTGAATACATTCAATGTTTTGGCATCAACTACTTCCTGTGGTAATGCATTCCACAGGCTCACCACTCTTTGGGTAAAGAAATGTCTCCTCATCTCCGTCCTAAATGGTCTACCCCGAATTCTCAGACTGTGACTCTTCATTCTGGACACACCCACCATTGGGAACATCCTCCCTGCATCTACCATGTCTAGTCCTTTTAGAATTTTATAAGTCTCTGAGATACCCCTTCATTTGTCTGAACTCCAGCGAAAACAATCCTAACCTAGTCAATCTCTCCTCATACATCAGTCCCGCCATCCCCGCAATCAGCCTGGTAAACCTTCACTGCACTCTCTCAAGAGTAAGAACATCCTTCCTCAGAGAAGGAGACCAAAGCTGTACACAATATTCTAGCTATGGCATCAACAAGGCCCTGTATAATTGCAACAACACATCCCTGCTCCTGCACTCAAAACCCCTCGCAATGAAGGCCAAGATGCCATTTGCCGCCTTTACCGCCTGCTGCACCTACATGCTTACCTTCAGTGACTGGCGCACAAGGACATCCAGGTCCTGCTGAACTGATCTGTTGGTTATCTAATCATTTAGCTCCAAATGTAGCACGCTGCGTTTGGTGTTTAACTTGCATGTTCTGATGTAACTTCACCAGGTTGGAATATTTTTCGCGGTGCTGTTGCTGGCATGCTCTTCCACATTTCTCACTGAGCCAGAATTGGTCCCCTGGCTTAATGGTAAATCAGAGTCAGGGATAAGATGGACTATGAGATTGCAGATTGTGGGAGAACAGGATCCTGCCACAGCCGATGGCCCACATCGCTTCATGGATGCCCAGTTTTGAGCTGCTAACTGTTCTGATCAATCCCGTTCAGCACAGTGGTAGTTCCGCAGAACATGAAGGAGGACATCTCCACTGTGAAGATGGGACACAAGCAACGTGTGGTGGTCACTCCTACCAATATTGTCATTGGCAAGTACTGAACCAATTGTTGAAATTCAGTCAATGCAGACAGCAACCACGATAGGGGGGGCCTCTCGATGTTAAAAACCTTCCAGTCACCGTGTTCTTTTGATAGACTTTTATTTTTATTTTCTGCATTTTAAATCACTAAGACACTAAATCAATATTTTGCCTCAGTTTTCACGGTGGAGAATGTGAGTACCATCCCAATAGTAACAGAAAAGGCAGAGGTTATAGAAAGGGAGGAACTTGGAACTGTCATCGTCACTATGGAAAAAGTACTGAGCAAACTATTGGGATTGAAGGCAGGCAAATCCCCAGGGTCTGATGGCCTACATCCTAGGGTCTTAAAGAAAGACAGTTAGAGATAGTGGATTCATTGGTGACAATATTCCAAAATTGGGGGTGGTGGTGGGGGAGGCAAAATGTAGGAAACTATAGGCCAATTAGTTTAATATCTCTCATTGAAAAATTGTTAGAATCCATTATTAAGGAATAACAGGACATTTAGAAAGTCAAAATGTAATCCATCAGAGTCAGCATGGTTTTATGAATCATGTCTAATTTACTTGAGTTCCTCGAAGATGTAACAAGCAAGGTGGATAATGGGGGTCCTGGAGATGGAGTATATCTAGACTTCCAAAAGGCATTTGATAAAGTGCCAAACAAGGTTAATACACAAGGTTAATTCACATGGGGTATGGGGTAATTTATTAGCTTGGGTAGAGGATTGGCTAACCAACAGAAAGTAAAAGCCAGGATAAATGGATCTTTTTCTGGTTGGCAAGATGTAACTAGTATGGTGCCGCAGGGTTCGGTCTTCGGGCCCTGACTATTTACAATCTATATCAATGACTTAGATGCAGGGATAGTAGGTATCATAGCCAAGTTTGCAGATGACACTAAAATAGATAGGATAGTAAATTGCAATAATGAAATAAGAAATTTACAAATGGATATGGATAGGTTAAGTGAATGGGGCAAGGTTTGGCAGATGGAGTTTAGAACATAGAACAGTACAGCACAGAACAGGCCCCTCGGCCCACGATGTTGTGCCGAGCTTTATCTGAAACCAAGATCAAACTATCCCACTCACTATCATCCTGGTGTGCTCCATGTGCCTATCCAATAACCGCTTAAATGTTCCTAAAGTGTCTGACTCCACTATCACTGCAGGCAGTCCATTCCACACCCCAACCACTCACTGCGTAAAGAACCTACCTCTGATATCCTTCCTATATCTCCCACCATGAACCCTATAGTTATGTCCCCTTGTAATAGCTCCATCCACCCGAGGAAATAGTCTTTGAACGTTCACTCTATCTATCCCCCTCATCATTTATAAACCTCTATTAAGTCTCCCCTCAGCCTCCTCCGCTCCAGAGAGAACAGCCCTAGCTCCCTCAACCTTTCCTCATAAGACCTACCCTCCAAACCAGGCAGCATCCTGGTAAATCTCCTCTGCACTCTTTCCAGCGCTTCCACATCCTTCCCACAGTGAAGTGACCAGAACTGCACACAATATTCCAAATGTGGTCCCACCAAGGTCCTGTACAGTTGCAGCATAACCCCACGGCTCCCAAACTCCAACCCCCCCGTTCACAAAAGCCAACACACCAGAGGCCTTCTTCACAGCTCTATCCACTTGAGTGGCAACCTTTAGAGATCTGTGGATACGGACCCCAAGATCTCTCCGTTCCTCCACAGTCTTCAGAACCCTACCTTCGACCCTGCAATCCACATTTAAATTAGTTCTACCAAAATGAATCACCTCACATTCATCAGGGTTAAACTCCATTTGCCATTTTTCAGCCCAGCTTTGCATCCTATCTATGTCTCTTTGCAGCCTACAACAGCCCTCCACCTCATCCACTACTCCACCAATCTTGGTGTCATCAGCAAATTTACTGATCCACCCTTCAGCCCCCTCCTCTAAGTCATTAATAAAAATCACAAAGAGCAGAGGACCAAGCACTGATCCCTCCGGCACCCCGCCAGCAACCTGCCTCCAGTCCGAAAACCCTCCATCCACCACCACCCTCTGTCTTTGATCAGATAGCCAGTCACCTATCCAATCTGCCAACCTTCCCTCCATCCCACACCTCCCCACCCCCATCACAAGCCGACCATGGGGGACCTTATCAAACGCCCCACCAAAATCCATGTACATCCAGTTTAACATGGACAAGTGTGAGGTTATGTATTTTGGTAGGAAAATACAAAGGCAAATTATTATCTAAATAGAGAGAAACTTTGGAGTACTGTGGTGCTGAGGGATCTGGGTGTCCTCATGCACGAATCACAGAAAACAAGCACACAGGTACAGCAGGTAGCGAGGAAAGCAAATGGAAACTTGGCAATTATTGCTAAGGGAATATAATATAAAAGTAGTGAAGTGTTGCTACTCCTGTACAAAGCATTAGTGAGACCACAATTAGAATATTGTGTACAGTTTTGGTCCCCTTACTTGAGGATGGATGTAGTTGCATTGGAGGCAGTTCAGAGGAGGTTCACTAGATTGATTCCAGAGTTGAGAGGTTTGTCTTACGAAGAGAGATTGAGCAGCCTAGGCCTATACTCCAAGTTGGAAGAATGAGAGGAGATCTAATTGAGGTGTACAAGATGATAAGGGGAATTGACAAAGTAGACAAAGATGGTGTTTCCTTTTGTAGGGCAATCTAGAACAAGAGATCATATTTTAGGATAAGGCAGATTTAAAACAGATGAGGGGAAGTTACTTCTCTCCAAGGGTCATGAGTCTGGAATTCCTCATCACGTGGTGGATGCTGGGACATTGAGTAAATTTAAGGAAGAGGTGGACAGATTTTTAGTAAGGGTTTGAAGAGCTAAGGTGAATAGGCAGGAAAATGGAGTTGATGCCAAGACAAGATCAGCCATGATTGTATTAAATGGCGGAGCAGGTTCGAGGGGCTGAATTGCCTACTCCTGCTCCTGATTCTTCTGATTCTTACAATTCTGCTTTTAAAGTACAAAGCACATCTCTAATTTTCCCATCTTTCTTGTTGTTATGGACAGGAGGGAGTTTAATTGAAACAGCCTTGATTTCTCCTCTCACTACCCATCCATAAATAGAAAGGGGTTTTTTGATTTGATTTTCCCATTTTATAAGTGGTAGCATAGTTTCTCCAACCCTTCAGTTTGGAGCGATCCATTCTTCCATTTAGAACTCCATAGCAAACTTAAGATGAGGTAAAATAAGAGGGTTGGTTTATTTAACCCTCAAAACGCACAAAACCTGGGATGAGGGTTTTGCAACCTCCGCTCCTTTTAGCACTCGTACAATAAAAAGGGATAAGGGAAAGATAGGGATTCGGGGCAAAGACAATGATAAAAATAAGAATTATGGTTTGACATGAGTCCAGTAAGTCAATGTCCAATGAAGATTCTTTCAAGTGGTTTTCCTGGGCTTGGTCCTAGAAACATGATTGCAAGTTGAACCCACTGAAGATGCAGCAAAGTATTCACGTATCCTGAAAATCAGTTCACTCTGCAGGCAGAACAGAAGGTTCTTTCTGGAGGTCAGACCTTCAGAGAGATGGAGGTTGAAGGCAGGATGCTGCCCCTAGTTCTCTTTGGAGGTTAAACCACAACTGACATAGAGTTTAAAAGCTGCATAATTAGAGGAATTCAAACAGCTCGTGTCGGCCATGCGCTCATTGTGTTTTGAGCAGCTAACAAGAACCGTGGTCACAACGAAGGAGATGAGGATTCACAAATAGCTCAGCCTTTCTCCAGACATCTCGTCTGACGGATCATTGCCACATAACTTTCTGGCTCCCCAGTGCCAGATTGGGGGGGGGGGGGGGGGGGGGGGGGAAGAGAGGGGGGGCCGTACCCCAATGATGCATTTGGAAATGCTGCTTGGTAATTCCGAGTTAAGGATTAACCCAACAATTGTCCAGAAATACTAGCTTTCCCTGGACTGCGCTGGGACAAAGTGATTTAAATCACTAACTTTGGATGGTTCTGCCAGGTTTGCACTCATAGTTACTCTGAAAAAGTTAGAAGGGAAAAAACATTTTGTCTAGTGCTTATTAAACACCCAGAGCAAGTCCCCCCCCCCCACAACTAAGCACCTCGCACCCCCCCCCTTCCCCCACACTGTATTCCCCACCGCTCAACCTGACTCCCCCACAACCCGGCCCAGTCCCAAGCCCAACCACCCCCTGACCTGATTACCTACCAACCACCACCCCCTTATGTCCAAAGCCCTCAACCCCTGATGTCCAAATTCCCCCACAATCCCCTTGTCCAATAATCTGACCCTTCTGATGTCCGAACCCCCACCCCCCAACACATGCCCACTGATGTACAACTCCCTTTACCCCCCACCCCATGCTCCAGACGTCTGGATATCTCCCACCCCCCCCCCCCCCCCCCCCCCCCCCCCCGGTCTCGATAACCCCAGCCCCACATCCCATTTACTTGACCTTAAAAACCTATCTTCCCCTTCCAAAGAGAACTTTAAATTCACATGCTTTATGGCAGCAAGTGTTGTAAAAAGGAGCTGTGTCCTCTTTTGCTCTGCTGCTTTTACACATCACTGCTGGAGCTGGGGACGCACTTCACTTCTATTGTCTCACCCAACTTTCCTGAGTCAGGCCGGGTGAGACAGGTGCTTAAGAATTGAAGCATTGCCACACTGTGCCAACCTACCAATGTGCCACTGATTGCCATTCTGAGGAAGTCCCAGCCATTGGAATGTTTATACAATGCAAGGAGTGTTACATTCCAGAGGTTTGATGTGTTATCCTTTGTCCGTGTTTAAACTGCTCAGGAACTTCCAGAACTACCATCTTGTGGTCAGTGGAGGCCATTTTATCAGTTAAAAAGTAATATTTTTATAACTTAGCCAGACTGACATAGATATGTATATTTTCCTTCCTTTCTCCAGGATGGGACTTGTGAAGTTATTCTTCAGATTAATATCATTGCAATGAGAAGTCCAAATCCTCAACCAAATGAAGGCTTGTGGCCACTTAATGCCGTTTTTTAATGCCAGCATCCATTGTTAACACAAAAATAGAACAGGAAGTTGTATTTGCTTGACCCATAGATTGCCCACATCCTCATATTATTTGGCATTTGAGTGGAAGGGAACAATGACTCACATAAGACAGCTGCCAGTGTCATGCTTGACTCAGAACTTGTCACACCAACGTTTGTGATTTTTTTTTTCCATATCCTCTTTTACCAGCTTCTGTTCAGATCCTCCTTTATCCGAGTCATGTATTCTCTCTGTGTTTTAATCGGTTTTGAAAAACCTAAAGGTTTGAAATAGAATGCATTGGTATACAAAGAAACAAAAGCCATATTTATTTCATCTTTGGCACTTTAATCATTTTAACTCAATCTTTAGAAAAAGTTTTTAAAAATTAACTTGTGATCGGAACCTTTTCATAGAGTGGAATTTTATGGCTCTGTTGAGGTGAAGGGGGGCTGGAAAATGAGGCGAGCTGTTCAAAAATCCATAGACTTTGGCTGGACTGAAAAATCCTACCAGTGGGAGGGGCTGTATAATTCTGCCCATAGTTGCCGCCACCTTCAATAAGTAATCACGATCATCGTTAGTAACAAAGGACAGAGTTTGTGCCCAATTAAATTAAAATAAATAGATTTATGAGGTTAACTGAGCTCAACTCAGCCCAGTCACATGGAATTTAAGAAACTATACTACTTGACATTTAGAGGCTTGTGGCAGATTTATCCATCATAAAATAAAGCGCAAGGTATCGAAAACATTAACCCTTTTAAAAGATAACTGACAAAGCTCCCTAGTTATTGCTCTCATTGAATTGGAGGACATGCAGTTGTATAACTGGAATTATAATATTTAATGCACTTTTTAATATTTTGATTTGATTTATTGTCACATGTATTAGTATATACAGTGAAAAGTATTTCTTGTGCGCTATACAGACAAATCATACCGTACATAGGGAAGGAAAGGAGAGGGTGGATAATGTAGTGTTACAGTCATAGCTAGGGGTAGGGAAAGATCAACTTAATATATGGTAGGTCCATTCAAAAGTCTGATGGCAGCAGGGAAGAAGCTGTTCTTGAATTGGTTGGTATGTGACCTCAGACTCTTGTATCTTTTGCGCGATGGAAGAGAGTATACCCTGGGTCCTTAATTATGCTGGTTGCTTTTCTGAAGCAGCAGGAAGTGTAGACAGAATCTTTAGGTGGGATATTGGTTTGCGTGATGGACCGGGCTTCGTTCAAGACCCTTTGTAGTTTCTTCCGGCCTTGGACATAGCAGGAGCCATACCAAGCTGTGATACAACCAGAAAGGATGCTGTCTATAATGTGTCTGTGAAAGTTGGAACGGAATTTGACCACACAGTCATAGATGTACAAGGAGTATAGTAAGGGGCTGAGGAGATGTTGCTTGTGGAGAATAATGGTAACAATATTGCCTGTTTCGATAAGTGTACTTTTGTCTTTTGTACTCCAACTCTTGGTGTCACTTTTTTCCTCCCTGTCTGCCTTTCAGGAGCTTTTATCACTCTTGTGTAACTATCTTTTTTGCTGAGAGTCATCCCACTTCTGTGACTCAGTCTCTATTATGTGACTCTCACATGTTTCTCCATTCTCGTGTCCAACAACAGTATCTTACACTTACCTTTAGAAAAAAAGAGATGTATGCGGCAAGATAGACAAGATAATGTACTGCGCGAGTGGTTTATATTAGTTTTGGACAGGAAAAAGCTATCTGGAGGTAATGTGATGTGGAGATGCCGGCACTGGACTGGGGTGGGCACAGTAAGAAGACTCACAACACCAGGTTAAAGTCCATCAGGTTTATTTGGAATCACGAGCTTTCGGAGCGCTGCTCCTTCATCAGATGAGTGGAGGTTAGTTCACAAACACGGCATATATCGGCAAAGACTTGGCTTATATGTGCCATGTTTGTGAACTAACCTCCACTCACCTGATGAAGGAGCAGCGCTCCGAAAGCTCATGATTCCAAATAAACCTGTTGGACTTTAACCTGGTATTGTGAGACTTCATACTGGAGGTATTGGAGCACACCAAAATGGTAAACTGTAAGGAATCTAGGCTTAGTTTAAGTGCCCCAGTTACATAAACAGGCGCAACTCAAGATACAGACCCCTGACAGAGGGTAGGCTCAACACAAGGGAAATGACGAGAGATTTGAAGGATTTTATGGTAAGTTGTGCAACTGGATGTTAAAAATAAAATCCCATGACTCTTCTACTGCTGTGGGAGCTCTTTCTGGTTTGTGGCTGCCATGTTTCTTCCATTGCAACAGTGACTGCACTGCAAGAGTACTTGTCAAATGCTTGGAGATATTCTGAGAATGTGAAAAATGCTATTTGAAACCAAGGTCATAAGGGGGAATCTAACATTGAAAGTTGTGAATGGGTTTTGACAGCACAAGGAGGGAGAAATTAATTCCTCTGGCAAATTAGTCAGTAATCAGCTGGAATAACTCTGAAACAAGTGGCTAAAGAAGCAGGGGGGGCAGTGAAGAGAAATGTCTTCACGTCGCAGGCTGGTACTATCTAGAACAATGTTTTTCAAACTTTTTTCCCCGGCGACCCACTTTTACCAAATGGCTATTCCTCCCGACCCACGTCAAGTGGGATGTGTAATGAAATACAGGGCGGGATTCTCCAGCCACACTCTCCTCAAAACCGGAGAATCCTGCCCGAGGTCAATGGACTTTTGCATGGTCCTTGCCCCTGCCTGCTACAATTCCCGTGGCAGGCGGGACGGGAGAATTCCGGCCACAATCTTTCCACTTTCTACGAACGTTATACAATATATTATATGTCAGGAGTGTTAAGCCTCTCAAGTGCAGTCCAGTAATAAAAGATGATGCAAGTCCAGCTTCTTCACAAACTGACTTTATTTCTTTTACAGCCTCACATATACACACCAAAACCCAGTGCCACCTGTAACCCTTTTTATATCCCAGTGACTATGATTAAACAATTGGGTCTAAAGTGGAAGGTTGTAGTTAACCCATTCCTAACAAATGGGGTCCGTTTCAGATCCATTTTCTAATTTTCTGGGGGACCAAGTTCCAGCACAAAATAAATTGGTGTCAGTATTTTGTAATTTTTTCAATGCTTATTAAACACCCAGACCGAGCCCCACACACGCCATCCTCCCACAACTAAGCACCCACCCCTCACTATACTCCCCACCATTCAACCTGACTCCCCCACGACCAGGCCCAGCCCCCTCTCGTCAACATAAATGTCCGGAATCAGACAATACACTCTTTCACTGTGCGGCAGCCATCCACAGAAAATCGACTGTCGTTTATCAGTGACAGATTTCTCGTTTAAGATGCACCTTTGGAATGTGGAGTTCTCCAGATCAACGTGCTGCTTTCAGATGGAAACTTCATAGGGCAGTCGCCAATTATCTCATTCTGTCACCATCCCATCAGTAAACCTCCCTGGTGATGGGAAATGTCACATCAATAACTACATTTTGCTGCATCCATTGAAGTCTGTGGTTAATGTGTTGATTATCCTCACAGATGTAATTTTTAAAAAAAACATCTCAATGGTTTTCCTGTTTTTCAGACGTCATTTCATTTTGAAATTATTTCAACAGGAAAATATTTTTATGCACATGGGGGGAAAACATAATGAGTTGGATTATGAGATGATGATACTTGTCAAACTCTGAAGTTATAGCCTGCCTTCACAGCGGGATATTTGGGACTCAGGCAGAGAGTCCACTGACCAGGTAAGCTGCAGTATTGCTGCAATCTAAATGGGATTTACTGTACATTTAAAATACACCTATCTCCTAATTCTTACCTGCTCCTTTTGCAAAGTGCACATAACTTGAATTGTATCAGGCGATACTAAACTTTTCCTCCAGATCAAAAGTTCTCATGCTGGCTATGTCAGCATCTCTGGGGTCCTCATTGTCATACCACTTTCTACAAGGCGTGGCACAGTGGTTAGCACTGCTGCCTCACAGCGCAAGGGATCCGGGTTCGATTCCCGGCTTGGGTCACTGTCAGTGTGGAGTTTGCACGTTCTCCCCGTGTCTGCATGGGTTTCCTCCAGGTGCTCCTCCCATAGTCTGAAAGACGTGCTGGTTAGGTGCATCGACCTGAACAGGTGCTGGAGTGTGGCGACTAGGGGAATTTCACAGTAACTTCATTGCAGTGTTAATGTAAGCCTTACTTGTGACTAATAAATAAACTTTAACTTTAAAAATGCACTATAAACAAAACATCCCACTTTTTTTAAAACAGGATCACAGAAGATCTTCTGTTTTTTAAACAAGATCACAGAACATCCCATGTGTTTTTAACGGAAGCACAGAACATCCTGTTTTTTTTACATGATCAGTTTATGAATTTACCTGGCGACCTGTAACCCCACTTTGAAAAAGCCTGACCTCAAGTGCACTCCATGAAAAGATGGTGAAAGTGAATTTGCCTTGAAAGTCGACCAATTTGCACGGTTGTGAGGAAAAGGGTGGGGTTTATGACGAAATTGGGCAACTCTTTCAAAGAGCCAGTCCAAGCACAATGAGCTGAGTGGTTTTTCGTGTCATAAGATTCTATCATTCGAATCAGTGGGATTTCAGAGAGGCCAAACAGCATAATGGAGCAATGTAAACAAAATTAATAACAAAGTTTGAACATGAATATCAGTGCTGTGAGAGAGAGACAAATGAAAGGGCCATAATAAAGAGAGCAGTTGAATATATGCAACTAGGAAGGATATTGGCATTTTGGAAACATGATCAGAAACCAAAAGTGCCTATAGTTGGAAGTGAAAGGGTAAAAAACATTTCACTGGCTAGACTGACAAAGAGGAAGAAGGATTTCATAATTGACAATGAATTAATTAGCGGCAGAAGAGGATGCAGTTAAAATAGCACATAGGGAGCTCATGGGGCTAATAATCTGTAACTGCTATGATTAGAAAATATGAGAGGAATAGAAACAAAATGAGATCCAAAACATTCAACAAAGAGGAAGAATGAAGGTCAAAGAACAAGTGAGTCCGTCAAAGGCCAAAGCTAGCACAAATGATCAGGATATATAACTCACAATGAATGCATTCTTCACATCAGTTCCGACAAAGGAGGAATTGATATATTCCAGTCACAGAGAATGGAGTTGTAAGTCATTGCACATGTAGAAGTGAATTAAAGAACAAAGAAAGAGCAAAGAGCAGTGCAGCACAGAAACGGGCCCTTCGCCCTCCAAGTCTGTGCCGACACAGATGCCCCTCTAATATTTTCTTGCCCCTATGTGATCCATATCCCTCTATTCCCTGCCTATTCATGTGTCTATCCAGATGCTTCTTGAACGTTGTTATAGAATCTGCTTCCATCACCACCTCCTGCAGCAAGTTCCAGGCATTCACCATCCTCTGTGTGGAAAAACTTGCCCCTTGCATCTCTTTTAAACTTTCCCCCCTCACTTTCAACCTATGCCCCCGAGTAACTGACCCTTCGACCCTCTATCCAAGCATGTCATAATCTTGTAAACCTCTATCAGGTCCCCCCTCATTCTCTGGCAATCCAATGAAAGTAATCCAAATTTGTTCGACCTTTCTTCATAGTCCATATCCTCCAAACCAAGCATGTTATGCAGAAGCTTGAAATCTTAAATGTCCACCAAATTTCTGGTATTCATTAGATATATATTTAGATACTTGAGGAATTAAAGGGAGAATTTCATGATGTTCAAGGTCAATATTTGTTCAGCTAAGTTAATGTGGGATTAGAAATATGAATAGAGCCACTTGATTTTGTTTTCAGGGATGTTTGGACAACCAACTTAATGTTCTTTAAGACTGATAAATGGTTGGAGTGGAGAATATCATGAATAATTATGAAACGGGGTTAGTTATACTTCTTGCGTTCATGAGATCACATGTTGGTGAATGTAACTCTTTTTTTAATCCAACAATAACCACAAACCACACTTTCTCGGAAGTCCATTGGAGATGTGGCCTATTTTTATACTCTTGATTCTTTTTGTTTCCTGGACTTCCGCTGTTTAGGACTACTATTCTTAACCGCACAGTACAAGGGACTTTTCTACTCTGTGCTGGTCATTCAAAAATAATTCACCTTGCACATTTTGATGTTGAAATATTTGAGGAATACTGCTATTGAAATAAAAACAGTTCCATTACTACAGTTGTTGGGTTCATTTCATTCTTCTTCTGGAATCTGGGCGTCGCTGGCAAGGCCGGAATTTGTTGCCCATCCCTAATTGCCCTTGAAGTGGGTGGCTTACTAAAGCATTTCAAAGGGCAGTTAAGAGTCAACCACATTATGGTGGGCCTGGAGTCACATTTAGGCCAGACCAGGTAAGGACAGCAAACTTACTTGAGACCACGTCTGGAGTATTGCACGCTGTTTTGGACTCCCTACCTAAGAAAGGATATATTTTCATCATAGAGGGAGTGCAGCAGAGGTTCCCTGGGTTCACACCAGGATTGGAGGGACTATCCTATTAGGAGAGATTGGTTCAACTGGGCCTGTATTCTCAAGAGTTTAGAAGGATGAGAAGTGATCTGATAGAATGTTGTTAAATGTTTCAATCAGGGCTGGACACACTAGGTGCAGGGAGGATGTTTTCCCTGGTTGGGGAATCTTGAACCAGGGATACAGGGTAGACCATTTAGGACTGAGATAAGGAAACATTTCTTCACTCGATGGTAGTGGGCTGTGGAGGCCAGTCACAAATGCGTTCAAAAAATAGATCATTTCTTATATTTGAATGGCATCAACAGTTAAGGGGAGAAAGCGAGAATATGGCATCGTGGTAGAGGATCAGCCATGAACATACTAAATGGCACAGCAGGTTCAAAGGGCTGAATGGCCTACTCCTGCTCCCAGTTTCTATGATTCTATTTTTCCCTAAAGGACATTATTGAATCAGTTTTTACAAAAAAATGACGGTAGTGTTTTGGCACCATCACTGAGATTAACTTTCAATTCCAGATTTTTTGATTTATTCTAACATCCACCAGCCACTTGTGATGAGATTTGAACCCATGTCCTCAGGTCATTAGCCTTGGACCACTATGTCACTGTCTCCCCCATGCAATGTCTTCAAGTTCTTAAATAGTACGTACATTCCATCATGGAAACTCTCATGTTAAAATGTCAACCTGTTATGTTTATCTCTACCTATTACCTATTAGGCCAGTGGGGGTTGCTCCAATGAGAATTTCAATATTGCTTATGCCCTCTAAATTTTCCATTATATCCATGTGCAATTTACTGATTTTCCAGCATTTAATATACTTCAGAAGTTGAACTACGAGGATTTTAATTTGTTCATTGCAACCTCCATTGCAAATACATCCATATCAGTGAGCATTGCGCACAAACTGTGGAAGAGACTCATCCGGAGTGAGACACAGCCAGAGTGAGTGTGGATCTAATTAGGATCACAGTGGGAATTCAGTGCAGAGGTGAAAGAGGTGCTTTTTGCTTTCTTCTTCTTTGCTTTCTAACTTAAATTTTGTGGTCTTGCCCTGCTGCAGCAGTAGAGGCTACAAGGGAGAGAGCTGACGGGTGAATAGTGGGTAAAGTTGG
The DNA here is from genome assembly GCF_964213995.1 of Mustelus asterias. Classification (NCBI taxonomy): domain Eukaryota; kingdom Metazoa; phylum Chordata; class Chondrichthyes; order Carcharhiniformes; family Triakidae; genus Mustelus; species Mustelus asterias. The sequence goes on along the minus strand of NC_135811.1, from coordinate 46,072,015 downwards.
GTAAATATTTATTACTTCTATCACTTATAGTTTGTCAGGTCTTTTTGTGCTTAATAGTTTGTAGGGGCTATATTCTGTAATAATGAGGACCAGGGAAGAAAGGCCCTAAAGTAATTGATATTATTTGAACTTAATCTTCCAAAGGTTTAATTTCAAGGGTAAATCATGACAGGAGAGCTCATGGCACAGTGGTTAGCACTGCTACCTCACGATTCCCGGCTTGGGTCACTGTGCGGAGTCTGCACATTCTCTCCGTGTCTGCGTGGATTTCCTCCGGGTGCTCCAGTTTCCTCCCACAAAGACGTGCTGGTTAGGTGGATTGGCCATGTTAAATTTTCCCATAGTATATCCGAATAGGTGCTGGAGTGTGGCAACTAGGGGATTTTCACAGTAACTTCATTGCAGTAAGCCTACTTGTGACACTAATAAATAACTAAATAAACAAAGCCGTGGTGTGCTCTTTGTGCTCCATGTGGGAAGCCGGGAACATTTCCAGTTCCCAGGACCTACATGTGTGCAGGAAGTGTCTCCAGCTGCAACTCTTGGAAGGCCAGATTTCAGAGCTGGAGCAGCGGCAGGGGTCACTGTGGAATATTCGTGAGACGGAGAATATTGTGGATAGCATGTATAGGAAGGTCACACTGCAGGCTGAAACTACCCAGGAAGGGAATGGGTGACCACCAGGCAGAGCAAGAGGTCTAAGCAGACAGTGCAGGAATCCCCTGTGGCCATTCCCCTGCAAAACAGATATTACGCTTTGGATACTCTTGAGGGGAATGGTCTCTCAGGATCTGATAATCCCAAAGGTCTGATAATCTACATCCTAGAGTACTTAAGGAAGTGACCCTAAAAATAGTGGATGCATTGGTGGTCATCTTCCAAGATTCTATAGATTCTGGAAGAGCTCCTACACACTGGAGAATAGTTAATGTAGCCCCACTATTTAAAAAGGAAGGCAGAGATAAAACCGGGAAATATAGACCGGTCAGCCTGATGTCGGTAGTGGGGAAAATTCTAGAATCCACCATCAAAGATTTCATAGCAAAGCACTTGGCAAACAGTGGTAGAATCGAACAGAGTCAGCATGGATTTACGAAAGGGAAATTGTGCTTGACAAATCTACTGGAATTCTTCAAGGATGTAACTAGTAGAGTTGATGAGGCAGTGGATGTGGTTTATTTGGACTTTCAGAAGGTTTCGACAAAGTCCCACATTAAGATTAGTGTGTAAACTTAAAAGTGCATGGGATTGGGGGTAGTGCATTGAGATGGATAGAAAACTGGTTGGCAGACAGGAAACAAAGAGTAGGAATAAATAGGTCATTTTCCAAATGGCAGGCAGTGACTAGTGGGGTACCGCAAGGATCAGTGCGAGGACACTGACTATTCACAATATAAATGATTTAGATGAGGGAACTAAATTTGCAGATGACACAAAGCTGGTTGGGAGGGTGAGCTGTGAGGAGGATGCAGGGTTGCTTCAGTGTGACTTTTACAAGTTGAGTGAGTGAACAAATGCATGGCAGATGGCCATATAATGTGGATAAGTGTGAGGTTGTCCACTTTGGTAGCAACAATAGAAAGACAATTTATAGCCATTCAGACAATTTTAAGAGAGGTGAATCTGCAATGAGACCTGGGTGTCCTCATTAACCAGTTGCTGAAGGTCAGCATGCAGGTGCAGCAGGCAGCAAAGAAGGCAAATGGCATGTTGGCCTTCATATTGAGAGGATTCGAGTACAGGAGCAGGGGTGTCTTGCCTCAATTATACAAAGCCTTGGTGAGACCACACCTGGAATGTTGTGTGCAGTTTTGGTCTCCATACATGAGGAAGAATGTTCTTGCTCCAGAGGGAGTGCAGAGAAGGATTACCAGACTGATTCCTGGGGTGGCAGGATTAATGTATGAGGAGAGATTGAGTCGGTTAGGATTATATTTGCTGCAATTTAGAAGAATGAGGGGGGATCTCATAGAAACCTGTAAAATTCTAACAGGACTAGACAGGGTAGATGCAGGAAGGATGTTCCCAATGGTGGATGTGTCCAGAACCAGGGGTCATAGTCTAAGGATATGTGGTAAACCATTTAGGACTGAGGTGAGGAGAAATTTCTTCACCCAGAGAGTGGTGAGCCTGTGGAATTCACTACCACAATAAGTAGTTGAGGCCAAAACATTGTGTGTTTTCAAGAAGGAGTTAGACATAGCTCTTGGGGCTAAAGGGATCAAAGGAATTTCTTCACCCAGAGAGTGGTGAGCCTGTGGAATTCACTACCACAATAAGTAGTTGAGGCCAAAACATTGTGTGTTTTCAAGAAGGAGTTAGACATAGCTCTTGGGGCTAAAGGGATCAAAGGATATGGTAGGAAGGCAAGATGAAGCTATTGAGTTGTGTTAGGATGCTGAACCAAGACTAGAACCCCAAGTTATAATAGGAAGCCAGACTAGACTCCAATAACTTTTCTATTTAGCATAAATGTGAGGATAGGATGTTTCACTCCAGGAGTAACTCCACTGACAAATTGAGGATCTTTTATAGTAAAACAAACTTTATTTAATAACACAGTTTAAATATAACTAACAAATGAAGCAGCTTAACCATTAAGAGTTGAACAATATTTAAAAATGAAAGGAAGTAACTTTGCTTTCTCGCTTATGAGTATCCCAGTTCCAAATAATCCCCATTCATGCATTAATCAAATACACTTTTAAAGCAACCCCAGGCAAACTTGCTTTCAGAGAGAGATAGAGTTCCAGAGCCTGCAAAATCCTTCTAACTTCAACAAGGCTTCAGCTGCAGCTGACTGTTTTCTTTTTTTTTGCTACATTCCAGCTCTTGCACATAAACCACATCATGACATGACCCTGTCAATAACTCTAATTAGAAATCCCAGGGAAATTTAAGCAAACAAAAGTTCATTAACTTTACATAACCATTGCAAGGTTGAAATGAGTAACTTTCCTGATATCCCAAAATCGGAGCTGCATTCTTCCCAAACGTACCAACCACCTGTAGGAAAAAGCTGAATTTTTAAACATTCCCCTTAAACACAAGAAAAAACAATATATATATATAAATATATATATATATCCATTTCAATTGCACAACTATCATCACAGTTGAATGATCAGCCATGATCATAATGAATGGTAGATTAGGCTCAAAGGGCCAGGTCTACTCCTACTTCTATTTTCTATGTTTCTATTGCTCATAATACTACTTGACATAATCTTGTACTTTATAAAAATCTGTAGAATAGGACTGCAGAGTAATCAGGAAGCAAAACTCAAACTCACTTTCGTTCTGCTTGGCCTAGGAACACAGAGGCCAATTGTTGCATCTAAACTGGTGCATGACTGAAGATCAACCAGCTTGCCACATTAAGAAATCAGATGAAAATCTGATATGTATGGCTCAGTGCCATAGACATTTGCTGTCAGATTAGACACTTTGATCCTTGCCTTTTGAGAGAGTTCAAGTCGCAACAGGATCATGTGTATATTAGGGGGAAGTCATTGATCCTATATTGTGAGTGCACTCACAGGGAGCGACATTATGAGAATTGGAGTTTCAGTGTTGCAGACCTATCTCTGACATGTGCTCTCCGCACAATTTCTCACAGGGAGTATAAGATCTCTGAATCTCCAACATCAGCTTTTTCATTGCATGTTATGTAGTTGCACCTGTCATCAATGCTTCCTTTAAAACTTCACAGGTGTGTTTGGTTGTGCCTGGCTGACCAGTGGCATGTTTTGCCAATGTAGGCGGCCCACCATTGGCTGGTGGTGGGACTGTCAACGGGGTCTCCCATTGCTTGCACCCTCTGCTGCTGGGGAACCCACGGCGGGATGGGGCAGGGAGGGTCACCATTGGTGGGACTGGAAAATCCCGCTGGCGGGAACAGCCAGTCAATCCCGCCTAGTTGCATTTAACACAGAACAAGACCCATGCGATACCTTCCAAACTGCTCTGTGACAGGAACATTAACTGTCATCCAGACAGCAACAGAGCCAACCAGAGAGTTAATGAAAAGGAAATCATTCAATGGTTTTAAGAAACTTCTGCAACCACCCAACAAAACCTGTAATCCTATCCTGGGATTTTGGTCATGTCTGCAGTACTCCTGCAAATCAGTGGCCTACTTCTTTTGTCCTGGAACACAGTTTCCTTTTAATGCTGCCTGAAGCAGTGAAAGGTGGCACAGTGGTTAGCACTGCTGCTTCACAGCACCAGGGACCTGGGCTCGATTCCCGGCTTGGGTACTGTCTGTGCGGAGTCTGCATGTTCTCCCCATGTCTGCGTGGGTTTCCTCCGGGTGCTCCAGTTTCCTCCCACAGTCCAAAAGATGTGCTGGTTGGCCATGCTAAATTCTCCCTCAGTGTACCCGAGCATACGATGGAGTGTGGCGACTAGGGGATTTTCACAGTAACTTCATTCCAGTGTTAATGTAAGCCTACTTGTGACACTATAAATAAATTTTAATCTTTAAACATTAACTGAAATTGTATTTCTTATTTTCCCTGAGTTCTATGCTGCAAGGCAAAGCTTATGTCAAAATTTTTTGCTGACTGGTACAAAGGAGTCTCAGTAATCATGTGTTCTTTGAAGTGGCTCAACTCCTGATAGGAATTGTTGATTTCAAACTCCCAATGTAGTTATGATTAATACTTTCTCATAGCAATTAAATGAAGCACTCGTGACAAATAGGCAATCTGCATAAGCAGCCGGAGTCACTTCGAAACATAAATTGACACCCTATGTATGTCATGTATGAAATAGAATGATTAATATGGTGCAATGAACCGGACACCATATGGGGCCCGACCATGCTCTTCTCTCTGGCCGGAATTTTACCGGCACGCCGGCCCGAGGTTCGTAAGATCACGCCCGAGGCCAATGGAGAATGCCGTTCTTCGAGCGTCGCCTGCCCTGATTTTGGGGTGGGTGTGCCAGTAAAATCAGGGCCCTATGTCAAAGGATGGTCAACACCAAACTGTCGTTATATTCAAGCTAAAACGAATAGATTGATTCACAAGTAAGACATTTCCACATTAACAAAGAGCATTTCCACTCTGGGCATGGCTTAAACTAGAGGCCATAATTATAAAATCATCACCAAGAAATCAGACATGGAATTCAGAAGAAACTGTTTTACCCAGAGATTGGTGAGAATACGGAAATGGTAGGGAGTAGTTGAGGCAAATTGTTTAGATGCAGATAAAGGGAAGCTAGTTAAAGGAAGCACATGAGGGAGAGGGCTATAGAGGATTAAGCTGTGAGGATTAGGTAAAACAGATCGGAGGAGGCTGGGGTGGAAAATGGGAGTAAATCCCGCTGTTTATTTTGGGTGATTTCCAGAATGAATCTCCGACACTCTGTGCATCACAGAGTGCATCAGCAGGATTCACTCTGAAAATCTGGGGCCTACTCCCACTGGAGAGGCTGGCAGCATAACGCTGAGCAGGCCATTGGACAATGTGCCCAGTGGGCAGTGCCAAGGTGCCCCTTGGACAGTGCTGGTTTGCCCCTTGCACAACGCCAGGGTGCCAGGCTGGCATTGCCCAAGAGGCACCCCCTCCTTACCCCCGACCTCCTGGTGGGGCCTCTGTGGCCTCTCTTCCCTCGGGTCGAGCCCGGGAGAATTCCGTTCCGGGCCTGCTAATCATATGGAAATGGAGATTTCCATATGATCTTCAGCTCCATGCCAATTTCCAGCATGGAACTAATTACATCAAAAAACCTAGTCTCAGAGATGCACGGGCAGCCAGCGGGAAGCCCGCAAAACGGCCACTGCTGATGTCTCCTGGCCCACTGCACTACTCGAGCAGCGCAGCGGGCTGAAAGAATCGCCCCCAGAGATTGAATACATCCACAAGTTGCTAAAACATCTTCTTTGAAATTTCAGACCTTGAACTAACTGAACTGAAAATACAAACTAAAAGGAGCCTCTTGTCATAAATATATTTAGAAAGTAAATATCTTTCTTTACAGCTATTGTATAGTATTTGGAGCAGGGGAACAAGCCTTCAACATAATAAAATGTTCCAAGGTTCTTCACAGGAGTGTCATGAGGCAAAATGTGACACTGAGTGACATAAGGAGATATCAGAGCGGGTGACCAAAAGAATGGTCAAGGAGCAAGATTTTAAGGAACATCGAAAGGAGGAAAGAGAGGTGGAGAGGTTAAGGAAAAAATTCCAGAACTTAAGACCTAGGCATCTGAAGGTTATGGCCACCAATGGTGGAGCAATTGAAATCAGGAATGATTGAGAGTTACACCCCCATACCAATGTGTACGCTCTATATGATCCTCTTCCCACCCTCATTCATTTAATCCCAGTCGATATATCCTTCTGTTCTAACCCCCCTCGTGCTTTCCCTTTAAAGGCCTCGATACTAGTCACCTCAACTACTCCTTAGCTGGAGTCCTCCGGTCTTGTACGTCCCGCTGCCGCTGCCAGCGAGAACCGAGAATTTGCCGTTCAACCAAATCCCCTTTCACTGCAGCGGGACCGGAAAATCCCAGCTGTGGGCGAGGTCGGAGAATTCTGGCCCCTTGTGCAGCAAATTTCACATTCTAACCACCCTCTGGGTAAAGTTTCTCCTAAATTGTCTATTGGATATAACTTTGATTATCTTGTAGTTATGGGCCCTAATTCTGGTCTACCCCTATCAAACCCTTTCTTAATCTTGAAGACTCAGGTCATCCCTTTCTTGAGAAAAGAGCTGAGACTGTGTAGGTTCAGTCTGCCCCATTTCCAGTGCTTTTATGTATTTTTTCCACTGTGGGGATCAGATTTGTTCAAAATACACGAGTACACCAAGATTCTCTACAGGTTTAATATAAATGAACCCCAGTATTTTGCTTGGTTTTTTTAATAGTGATTTGTGTAAATGTATTCCCAGATCTCTTTGCTGTTGTATTAGATTCAGACACTTCGGGTGGGGTTTTCCGGCCGCACTTGTCCCAAGGCCAGAAAATCCCACGCAGGGTCAACGGACCTTTGCACAGAATCATAGAATCCCTACAATGCAGAAAGAGGCCATTCAGCCCACCGAGTCTGCACCGACAACAATCCCACACCAGACCCTATCCCCACAACCCCATACATTTACCCCATTTGATCCCTCTAACCCACAGCTCCTGGGACACTAAGGGGCAATTTAGCACAGCCAATCAACCTAACTGAACATCTTTGGACTGTGGGAGGAAACTGGAGCACCCGGAGGAAACCCACGCAGACACGCGGAGAATGTGCATACTCCACACAGACAGTGACCCAAGCCGGGAATCGAACTCAGGTCCCTGGAGATGGGAGGCAGCAGTGCTAACCACTGTGCCACTGTGCATGGTCCGTGTCCCGCCCGCCACAATTCCCTTGGCAGGCAGGATGGGAAAATCCCGCCCTTCATTTCCAAGGAGAATGTGGGCTCCTTATTTTTCCTGACCAAATATTTCACCACATACATACAATCGACAATGGTTTCACAGTCATCAGTAGATTCTTAATTCCAGATTTTTTATTTTTATTGAATTCAAATTCCACCATCAGCGGGATTTGAACTTGGGTCCCCAGAACATTAGCTGAGTTTCTCATAGATCATAGAAATCATAGAAACCCTACAGTGCAGAAGGAGGCCATTCGGCCCATCGAGTCTGCACCGACCACAATCCCACTCTACCCCCACATATTTACCCACTAATCCCTCTAATCTACGCATCTTAGAATTCTAAGGGGCAATTTTTAACAGGGCCAATCAACCTAACCCGCACATCTTTGGATTAATTAATCCAAATGAATTAATTGTCTAGTGATAATACCACTAGGCCATTGCCTCCCCGGCTTTTTATGTTAGATATAACTCTTGGGGCTAAAGGGATCAAGGGATATGGGGAGGAAGGGGGATTAGGATATTGAATTCGATGATCAGCCATGATCAAAATGAATGGCGGAGCAGGCTCGAAGGGACGAATAGCCTACTCCTGCTTCTACTTTCTATGCTTCTATCCTGCCTCAATACTCCTCCGTGTTGAACACCACTTGGTGTTGGAACAAGCACTGAGGAGAGCAAGAGCACAGGATGTATTCTGGGTGGGGAAATTCAATACCTATCACAAAGATTGACACCACGACTAACCGAGCTGTCAAGTCCTGAAGGATATATTTGCCAAACTGGGCCTGTGGCAGATGATGAGGGAACCAACAAAAATGGAAAAACCTACTTGATGTCACCCTCACCAATTTACATGTTGCAGACATATCTGCTCATGATATTATTGTTAAGAGTGACCATCGCACAGTCCTTGTGGAGATGGAGACCCAGTTTCACATCAAATATACTGTCCTCAAACCAAGGATACCACTGTGTGCCTCTGTGCTAAATGGGATAGATTCATAGAATCCCTACAGTGCAGAAGGAGACCATTCGTCCCATCGAGCTTGCATCGACAACAATTCCAACCAGGCCCTATCCCCGTAACCCCATATATTTACCCTGCTAATCTCCTGACATTAAGGGCCAATTTATCATGGCCAATCAACCTAACCCGCACATCTTTGGACTGTGGTAGGAAACCGGAGCACCCGGAGGAAACCCACGCAGACACGGGGAGAATGTGCAAACTCCACACAGACAGTGACCCAAGGTCGGAATTGAACCCGGGTGCCTGGAGCTGTGAGGCAGTAGTGCTAACCATTGTGCCACCATGCTGCCCAAGAACTGAAGGACTGGAAGGGCCTAATTGCTGATTCTTGCTCCTATTTCTTCTGTTCCAACATTTTTAAATACCCAGATGGATGTTTACGATAAATATTACCTTTTCTTTATGGTGCTCCCCATCGTTTTCTTTACTGTTTATAAATTCCGAGGTAGTTTGGTGTTATATCTACATACAACCTGAAGGCCAGGGATATTGGAGATCAGAAGTACCTTGGGATGTTTTATGATGTTGAGGGTATAAAAATGCAGTTTGTTGTTGTTGCTTGTTTGTACAGTTGCATTATTGAGATTCGTGCCGCCGAAACTGATACTTATCTCTTTCTTCTCTGAGGTTCAATAGCGGTATTCTACGCCAGATGACGCTTGCATTGAAAAATGGCAGGGGTGAGTGTGGAGCTTATGGAACAGCTCCTGAAGAATTTCCTGACCCATTTGCCAAGTTGGCTTTGGCTGCTAAGTGAAATATTGTGCCCTGTCTTTATGTGTGGTTGGAAATTGTCATTCTGGAGGGACTGTTCACTGCAGTTTATATTTGTCACATGCAATTACATTTGGATTACAAAGTAAAAAAACACTTACACCCAGACTTTACGCTGAAACAAATTGATTTGAAATAAAGAAGAATGTCACATGTGCTATTGGATTTGGGTCTCAAATCAATTGTGTAGCTCAGACCAGGTGCAATTTTGTTTGCAATGAATTAGCAGTTCTGATACCTGTGAGAATTGACGTGGAGTCTCTCACAATACAGGAGAGAGAGAGAAACTGAATTTCTTCATCCTCTCGCTTGTGGGGGGTGCACAGAAGTGCTCACACACACGCACACACACACAGTAAGGAAGGAATAGAAAAGAGGAATCATAGAAACAGGAGTAGGCCATTCGGCCCTTTGAGCCTGCTCTGCCATTCATTTTGATCGTGACTGATCATCCAACTCAATAATCTGATCCCGCCTTCCCCCCATAACCTTTGATCCCCTTCGTCCCGGGAGCTATATCAAACTCCTTCTTGAAAACATACAATCCTTTGGCCTCAACTGCTTTCTGTGGTAGAGAATTCCACACATTCACCACTCTCTGGGTGAGAATATTACTCCTTATCTCGTCCTAAAAGGTTTACCCCGTATCTTTAGACGATGGTCCCTGGTTCTGGACACACCCACCATCGGGAACATTCCTCCTGCATCTGCCCTGTTTAGTCCTGTTAGAATTTTATTATTTTCTATGAGATCCCCCCTCATTCTTCTAAACTCCAGCGAATATAATCCTAACTGACTCTCCTCATACATCAGTCCCAGGAATCACTGCACTCCCCCTAGAGCAAGAACATCCTTCCTCAGATAAGGAGACGGAAACGAGACACAATATTTCTGGTGTGGTCTCACCAAGGTCCTGTATAATTGCAGCAAGGATTCCCTGCTCCTGTACTCGAATCCTCTCGATATGAAGGCCGACACACAATTTGCCTTCTTTACCGCCTGCTGCACCTGCATGCTTACTTTCAGCAACTAGTATATGAGGCATCAATCAAGTAAACCTCCTCTGAACTGCCTCCAATGCATTTATATCCTTCCTTAATTAAGGAGACCAAAACTGCACACAGTATTCGAGATGCAGTCTCATGAATGCTCTGTATAACTGAAGCATAACTTCCTTACTTTTATATTCAATTCCTCTCATAATAAAGGATAACATTACATTAACCTTCTTGATTATATGCTGTATCTGCATGGTAATTTTTTGAATTAGCAAAGATGTGGCAAATGTAGTATAATAAAAAAAGTTGTAAAGGAATCAATTATAATTTTCATAGATTAAAAGAAATATTGATACACGGTGACCTGGTGATACTTGCCCTGGAAGCAGTACCAAATGGAAGGAAGTTCAGATCAGAAGCTGTAAGGCTCAGTGGTTTTTGAATGACAAGGGTGTAAAAAAGGGGGTGCTTCTGTTTGTGCATGAGTGGTCGAATGCCATTTAGCATTTGTGAACGCCAATCTCTCTGGAGAGATTGGACAGAGAATCTGGTGCTGGACTCACCTGATTAAGGGACAACACTCCGAAAGCTCGTGCTACCAAATAAACCTGTTGGACTTTAACCTGGTGTTGTGAGACTTCTTACTGGTGCTGGATGTAACAGAAATGTTTAAAAAATATTGCTTCCCTAAATAAAATGTGACATTTACACTTTCATTTACAAGCAGAACACAGAAGAAAACTATTTGTCAGACTGAAACCAAAATGAAGACTTTGAGGAAGACTTGTGAATTTTGGGAACAAAATTCTCCAAAAAGCCAGTCAGTGAAGGATAAAACTTGAACCAATTTTTACATACATTATAAACATTTATTGGCAGAGGTAAGCACCTCCTCACCCAACCATCACAGTTTCTATCTCTTCCTATTTACAGTAGCACAAAGTGAATTGCCAGCTAATGCCCATCACCTGCATCCAATTAATATTCAAATACAAAGGCATTTAGTTTATTTTTTAGTTTGTTTTTATTACTGTCACTAGTACGCTTACATTAACACTGCAATGAAGTTAAATTAAAATCCCATAGTCACCACACTCTGGCACCTTTTCGAGTACACTGAAGGAGAATTCAGCATGGCCAATGCACCTAACCAGCTCATCTTTCGGACAGTGGGAGGAAACCGGAGCACCCAGAGGAAACCCACACAGACACGGGGAGAACGTGCAGACTCCACACAGACAGTGACCCAAGCCAGAAATTGAACCCAGGTCCCTGTTGCTGTGAGGCAGCAGTGCTAACCACTGCGCCACTGTGCTACCCCATTGATAAACTGGAAAGAGTGCAAAGAAGACTTACGAGGATGTTGCCAGGACTAGTGGGCCTGAGTTATAGGGAGAGGTTGGCCAGGCTAAGACTTAATTCCTTGGAACATAGGAGAATGTGGGGTGACCTTATTGAAAATCATGTGGGACTTCGATAGGATGAACGCACATAGTCTTTTTCCCAGAGAAGGGGAATTGAAAACTAGAGGGGATACATTTAAGGTGAGAGGGGAAAGATTTAAAACGGATCTGAGGGGCAACTTCTTCACGCAGAGGGTGGTGCATATATGGAATGAGCTGCCAGAGAAAGTGGTTGAGGCAGCTACAATAGCAACATTTAAAAAGCACTTGGATAAGTTCATGGATGGGAAAGGATGAGAGGGATATGGGCCAAATGTGGAATTTGGGACTAGCTGGGAGTGCACCATGGTCAGCATGGACTGGTTGGGCCGAATGGCTTGTTTTCATGCTCTATGACTTTATGACTCTAAGGGCTTCCACAATTCACAAAAGCTGATATATAGTCCACAAAGTAAGCACCACATAAGATGCATGAATAGTTTCTACTATAATTAAGAGTAGATACACCAGAGATGTATTGTGTTATAATGTGGCCTTAGTTGAAGGAATGCTGTGTGGATTGTACAGTCCTCAGCTTCAATAAGTTTCTCTTGGGAAATGAGCAAGGTCACTGCAGTAACAATTTGTTGTAGGAATTGTATTCTGTGCGTGAATAGAAGTCATGTGCACGGTGACAATAAAGGAATTTCCTCAGAGGATGCGGGTAGAGAACTATTTCAAAAAAGGGAGTGAAGGGCTCTTTGAAGAGAAGGAAGTACATCATCTCTCGGCAGAGATCTCACTGAAGTGTGATGAAAGGAACTCTGGCTCAGTTGCTGGTTAATTTTAATGAGAAGTGTTCATTATGGGTTGTACTGTGCAACCTACATTTGAGTGCAATGTGGTGATGTGAGAGATAGCAACTATCAGAGAGATGAGGTGGAGAAGAAAAATGTGGACAGCTAAGAAACAGGATTAATGATGTAAGCTGTATGCTAACACAATCCTAGGCAGGGACTGCGGTGGTAGCAGCAGCATAAACTCTGAAGGAAAAGAGTAGGGAGCTAGAGAAGGAATCTGTTCACGGCACAGTGGTTAACACTGCCTGAACTTATGATGGAGGGAAGGTCATTGATGAAGCAGCTGAAGATTGTTGGGCCTAGGACACTATCCGGAGGGACTCCTACAGAGATGTCCTGGAGCTGAGATGACTGACCCTCCACAACCATCTTCCTATGTTCCAGGTATGACTCCAACCAGCGGAGAGTTTGCCCCGATATCCATTGATTCCAGTTGCGCTAGGGCTCCTTGATGCCACACTCGGTCGAATGCGGCCTTGATGTCAAGGGCTGTCACTCTCACCTCACCTATGGAATTCAGGTCTTTTGCCCATGTTTGGAAAGATAATGATTGGAAAGCAAGTCTTTACAGGTAATCAAGTCTTTACAGGTACGGACAATGTGAGTGGAGAGAGGGATAATCGCAGGTTAAAAAGGTGTGAATTGTCTCAAACCATGACAATTAGTAGGATTTTGCAAGCCCAGGCCGAATGATGGGGGTTACACATAGTGTGCCATGAACCCAAGATCCCGGATGAGGCTGTCCTCACGTGTGTGGAACTTGGCTATCAGTTTTGACTTTAACCTGATGTTGTGAGACATCTTACTATATTCTTTATTACACCTATGACCGTGTGGCCAAATTCCACTCCAACTCCATTTTCACATTTGTTGATGGTACCACTATAATGAGTCAGATCTCAAACAATGATGAGACAGAATATAGGAAAGAGATAGAGAATCTGGTGAACTGGTGCGATGACAATAATCTCTCCCTCAATATCAGTAAAACGAAGGAGATAGTCATCAACTTCAGGAAATGTAGTGGAGTACATGCCCCTGTCTATATCAAAGGTGATGAATTGGAGATGGACGGGAACTTAAGGTTTCTAGGTGTTCAGATCACCAACAATCTGTCCTGGACTCTCCACGCTGATGCTGTAGTTAAGAAAGCTTACCAATGACCCTACTTTCTCAGAAGACTAGGGAAATTCAGCATGTCAACTAAGACTCTCACCAATTTTTACAGATGCGCCATAGAAAGCATCCTTTCTGGATGTATCACAGCTTCGTATGGCTCCTGCTCTAAGAGTGCAAGAAACTACAAAGAATTGTGAACGTAGCCCAGTCCATCACGCAGACCAGCCTCCCATCCATTGACTCCACCTACACTTCCTACTGCCTCGGGAAAGCAGCCAGCATAATCAAGGACCCTGGACATTCTCCCTTCCACCTTCTTCCATCGGGAAAAAGGTACAAAAGTCTGAGGATACGTACCAACTCAAGGACAGTTTCTTCCCTGCTGGCATCAGATTAGTAAGGCTTTTAGTAAGGCATTTGATAAGGTCCCCCATGGTCGGCTCATGAAGAAAATAAGGAGGTGTGGGATAGAGGGAAATTTGGCCGATTGAATAAGTAACTGGCTATCTCATAGAAGACAGAGGGTGGTGGTGGATGGAAAATTTTCAGACTAGAGACCAGTTACCAGCAGTGTACGACAAGGATCAGTGCTGGGTCCTCTGCTATTTGTGATTTTTATAAATGACTTGGAGGACGGGGCTGAAGGGTGGATCAGTAAATTTGCAGATGACACCAAGATTGATGGAGTAGTGGATGAGGTGGAGGGCTGTTGTAGGCTGCAAAGAGACATTGATAGGATGCAGAGCTGGGCCGAAAAATGGCAGATGGAGTTTAACCCTGATAAATGTGAGGTGATTCATTTTGGTAGGACAAATTTGAATGTGGATTACAGGGTCAAAGGTGGGGTTCTGAGGAATGTGGAGGAACAGAGAGATCTTGGGGTTCATATCCACAGATCTCTGAAGGTTGCAACTCAAGTGGATAGAGCCGTGAAGAAGGCATATCGTGTGTTAGCATTTATTAACAGGGGGTTTGAGTTTAAGAGCCGTGAGGGTTATGCTGCAACTGTACAGGACCTTGGTGAGACCACATTTGGAATATTGTGCGCAGTTCTGGTCACCTCACTATAAGAAGGATGTGGAAGCACTGGAAAGAGTGCAAAGGAGATTTACCAGAATGCTGCCTGGTTTGGAGGGTAGGTCTTATGAGGAAAGGTTGAGGGAGCTAGGGCTTCTCTCTTTAGAGCGGAGGAGGTTGAGAGGCAACTTAATAGAGGTTTATAAGATGATGAGGGGGATAGGTAGAGTGGACGTTCAGAAACTATTTCCTCGGGTGGATGTAGCTGTTACTAGGGGGCATAACTATAAGGTTCGTGGTGGAAGATATAGGAGGGATGTACGAGGTAGGTTCTTTACTCAGAGAGTGGTTGGGGTGTGGAATGGATTGTCGGCTGTGATAGTGGAGTCGGACACTTTAGGAACTCTCAAGCGGTTATTGGATAGGCACATGGAGCACACTAGAATGATAGGACATGGGATAGTTTGATCTTGGTTTCGGAAAAGGTTCGGCACAACATCATGGGCCGAAGGGCCTGTACTGTGCTGTACTGTTCTGTGTTCTATGTTCTATGTAGATTTTTGAATGGATCTACCTTATATTAAGCTGATCTTTCTCTACACCCTATCGGTAACTGCAACACTGTATTCTGCACCCTCTCCTTTCCTTCTCCCTGTGTACTCAATGAATGGTATGTTTTGTCTGTATAAAGTGCAAGAAACAATACTTTTCACTGTATCCCAATACATGTGACAAAAATAAATCAAATCAATTCAATTCAATTCAACTAGCCCCACCACCCATCTAATCCAACTGCCCCCCCCCCCTGACAACCGCAACATCCCAACCAACTTTCCGACCAGAACCAACTACCACCCAATCAGATGTGACTACACCCCCATTATCTGACAACTTCCCCGACCCAACCACCCGCCCACTCCCCCTACCAATCTACCAGCTCACCCACCTGCCAACTTACCTCACTCACCTTACTTTCTTAGCCACCCTACCCACTTAACCCATCCACCTACTACCCTCCCCATTCACCAACATTCACGTCAGATCTTTAAGCTTACCAAATGGCAATGATTGTGGGTTGGGTTAATTGGCCATGCTAAATTGCCCCTTAGTTTCAGTGGAATTATCAGGGTAAATGTGTGGGGTTACAGGGATAGGGTCTGGGTGGGATTGTTGCTGGTTCAGGCTCGATAGGCCAAAAGGCCTCCTTCTGTACTGTAGGGATTCAATGATTCTATGAGTGCTATAAAAAGGGGGTATGTCCAGTCTTCCCCTCACCTGCCTCTGCTGCACTGTGATGGAGTTCTTCAATGGGTTGTGTGCCCTTCATTTCCGAGAAGCTGAGCTCAGAATGCTAGAAATGCGGAGAAGCGTCAGGACGCAGAATGGGTACAGTCGGTGCGGCAGTCCATAATCCAGAGAATTAAAATATCAGAAAAGTACACGTGCAAATTCAGCAAGACAACAAGCAGAAACAGTAAGTGATTAAACAATTGGGAAATTATGAGACAAGTCAAGTCTCAGATTGTACGGTTGATAATATTGGTTGTGTTATGTTGTGTCAGGAGGTGAAGGAAGCAGATTGAGTGAGCCCAACAGCAGAAAGAAAGATGGAGAGAATGACAAAAGTTGTTTCGGATGAATAAGTACAGGGTATGTTGGAACATGCATGCTGAATAAACCATGGTACTTGAGATGATGGGGGCACGGTAGCACAGTGGTTAGCACTGCTGCTTCACAGCTCCAGGGACCTGGGTTCGAATCCCGGCTTGGGTTGCTGTCTGTGTGGAGTTTGCACATTCTCCTCGTGTCTGCGTGGGTTTCCTCCGGGTGCTCCGGTTTCCCCCCACAGTCCAAAGATGTGCAGGTTAGGTTGATTGGCCATGCTAAAATTGCCCTTAGTGTCCTGGGATGCGTAGGTTAGAGGGATTAGTGGGTAAAATATGTAGGGATATGGGTGTAGGGTCTGGGTGGGATTGTGGTCGGTGCAGACTCGATGGGCCGAATGGCCTCTTTCGGTGCTGCAGGGTTTCTAAGATTTCTAAGATTCTTTAGTGATCAACAGATGGGTTAATAAAAGGTTGGTAGAATCGTGGAACTAAGCTGTGGGTAAGTTGACCAAAGATGGATGCTAGCCACAGGCAAGAACATGGAATAGAATGGAGCTAATTGTGTCAGAGTATAAGAATCACGAGGTCAGTCATAACTTTGTTGGAATGTTGTAAACAGGAAAAGGAGAACCAGTATGTCTGCTAGAGTCTAGGTGCTTCACAGGGACCATTAACCATCAAGGACTCCATATGTCTCCTGTGTAAAAATATGTCCCTTTGTGTCGCAATAGTTGCACCTGATAATGGTCCCAATGGTCAAAGTAGATGAGGTAATGGGTCAGAAGAAAGAAACTTGCCCAAGCAGTACAGTTGAGGTACATGGTATCTCCATATTTGGGTAATGGGGCTTGGGTATTGTCAGGACGATGGAGAAAATACTTGAAGTCACACATGGAAATAATGGACCTGAAAAGGACCTGAGTTATATATTTTTTAAAATGGATACGAGACACTGAAGATGGCTGATGAATGCACAATTAGCCAATGACACGAATGGCTGAAAGGGGTCTGTCTATGGGACAATGGGGCATCTTCTTGTGCTTCCAGACAATTCACGCACTTGTAAAGACATTCCAAAACTGTTCACCATCTCTGCAAAGACAAAGGGATATAACAATTATCTCATCTCGGTGGCATCGTTGTTATCACTGCTGCCTCACAATGCCAGGGACCTGGGTTTGATTCCAGCCTTGGGTTACCGTCTGTGTGGAGTTTGTACGTTCTCTGCATGGGTTTCCTCTGGGTGCTCTTGTTTCCTCCTACAGTCTAAAGATGTGCAGGTTAGGTAGATTAGCCATGGCAAATGTGTGAGTTTACGGGCATAGGACAGGGTGTGAACATGGGTTTGATGCTCTTTTGGAGATTCAGTGCAGACTCAGTGGGCCAAATGGCCTCCTTCTGCACTGTAGAGATTCTATGGTTCTTCTATGGTCCCTGGCTGTAATGGCCTGGACAGGTGAGTACATACCAGCCCCCCTTGGCATACACATCTGGGGGTAAATGTTAGGCTGCCTGCCTGCCAAGGGCCACTCTGTGACTTGGTCCCTCACTCTTGGTCTGCCTGTCGGTTGGTCTGTATGCTGAGGAACAGCAGCAGAAAGTCACACACACACAGACGGTAATACCAATCACCAGGACAGTGACTGCAAAGGATTGCAGCTGGAAAAAGAACTAAAACCTCTCTATTGCACTACAGGACAGCTGAACCGAAGAATCAACGATTCATCAGCAGAAGCCAACTATAATGAAATCCATTTCTCACAGCAGCAATACATCATTATCTACTCCTCACAACTCAAA
Organism: Mustelus asterias; assembly: GCF_964213995.1. Taxonomy (NCBI): domain Eukaryota; kingdom Metazoa; phylum Chordata; class Chondrichthyes; order Carcharhiniformes; family Triakidae; genus Mustelus; species Mustelus asterias. The sequence goes on along the minus strand of NC_135811.1, from coordinate 46,054,036 downwards.
GGTTGTTTCAGATTACTTTTTATTTATATTTATTTCCAATCTGTATGAATGTAGATGCATGTGTTTTACCATTTCTCCTGACCCTTTTAGTAATTAATAAACTTAGAACCATAGAACAGAACCATAGAATCCCTACAGCGCAGAAGGAGGCCATTTGGCCCATCGAGTCTGCATTGACTCTCTGAAAGAGCATCTTACCGTAGGCCCTATCCCTGTGGCCCCATGCATTTACCCCGCTAGTCCCTCTAACCTATGCATCATGGGGCACTAAGAGGCAATTTAGCATGGCTAATCCACCTAACCTGCACATCTTTGAATTGGCTTTCTCTTAACTCAGGAATGCCTGGTTGAATTGTCTAAGGTAACTGTTGAGTTCGAAAAAAGGATCCATGCGAAAGGGAACCTTGTTTGATTTGTTGCTACCAGCAGAGGGTGGGTTGAATAGAACCATGGAGCCAATTAGCCCCCCTCACCCGGGTTGTGACATTGAGCGGGCACCCCAGTTGGACGGTGACAAATCGAGGGGTTTCGCCTGGATCCATAACCTTTGGGGAACCACAGCTGGGGCTGGTCAGAACAGTATTAACCAGTGATTGATTTAGTGTGACTCATTCATTTTTGAATTGCAGTAAGGGTATAAAAGGGGGAAGGTTTTGTGTGCATGCATGAGGGAGTGATTGATCTAGCCATTTAACCTTTGTGAATGTCGATGCATGTTATGTAAGACTGTATTCTGAGGAACAATTTAAAGACCATGCTGGAAAATAATGACCATGCCAAGCTTTTTATAATTACTCTTTACACACAGAGAGATTAGATTAAGAACATGATGCTCTTTTGCTTTCCAAAAATATGAGGAAGGTCCTGTTGGGGGCAGCACATAAATCCAGTCACCAAAAAAGTGTTCAAATGGCATTTTCTACTTGTTATCTCAGGAATATTACAAAAATGTGCCTGGTTATTCTCCAGGCTAAAACACACACACACACACACACCTTGAAGAACAACTTGAAATATAGAAACTGAAGCTTCTGCGGCAGAAGGCACAGAATGTGACTAAAACAATGTTATGGGCAATGGTTATCAGCTTAAACAAAATTTCAAAATGTTTTCTGTGGCAATTGTCAATCCTATTAGTTATTGGTCCACATAAATAATATTCACTGTAGTAAATGAACATCTATAAATTCTCACGCTATGTCATTAATAGAACATAAGAAATAGGAGTAGCCCCTGTTTCACCATTCAATATGATCATCCTTAATTTTGGGCTTCAACTCCATTTTCCCACCCGCGCCCCACATCCCTTGATTCCCCAAGACGCCAAGAATCTGTCTATCCCATCCTTAAATGATGGAGCACCCACAATGCTCTGGGGTCAAGAATTCCAAAGATTCACAACCCTTCGAGTGTAGTAATTTCTCTTCATCTTTGTCCTGAATGTTCTGCAACTGTGCCCCCCCCCCCCACCCCACCCCATCTGTGTTTTAGACTCCCCAGTCAGCAGAAACAATCTCCCAGTGTCCACCCTATCAATCCACCTTCAGGGGATCATGTAGCTTTGAAAGAGATCATCTCTCATTCGTCCAAACTCCAGAGAATATAGACACAATTTACTCAGCCTCTCACCTTGGACAACCCAACCCCACCCCAGGGACCAACTTAGTGAATCTTCACTAATGAGTTCTTTAAGAGGAGATGGAGAAGTTGAGGTTCATTGGTTACCACACCTGTAAGCCGATATCTGCGCCACCTAGTCAAAGGCTAGCACCCAAATGCAGACAGCAAGAGTTTATGCTGTGAAAAGTGTTGCCACATAGCACAAGCATGAGAAGAAACTTCTTTAAAAAGTGGAAAAATTCATAGACATTCCACTCATAGACACTATGATGCAAGGATGTGAAATACTCCCCACTTGTCTGGATGGGTGCAGCTCCAACAACACTCAAGAAGCTTGACACCATCTAGGACAAAGCAGCCCACTTGATTGGCACCACATCGACAAACATCCACTCCCTTCACCACCAATGCTCAGTAGCAGCAGTGTGTACTATCTACAAGATGCACTGCAGCAATTCACCAAAGCTCCTTAGACAGCACATTCCAAACCCACGACCAATTCCATCTGGAAGGACAAGGGCAGCAGATACATGGGAACACCACCACCTGCAAGTTCTCCTCCATGCCACTCACCATCTTGGCTTGGAAATGTATCACTGTTCCCTTACAATCGCTGAGTGAATTCCCCCCTCAACGGCATTGTGGGTCAGCCCACAGTACGTGGACTGCAGCGATTCAAGAAGGTTGCTCACTGCCACCTTGTCAAGGGCAAGTAGGGATGGGCAATAAATGCCAACGCCGGCATCTCCACATAATAAATGCTGGCCAGCCAGCGACCTCCATATCCCACGAATGAATTTTTAAAATCCTTCCTTAAATATGGAAACAAAAAAACTGCAGAGTACTCCAGATACCATTAACATTTTGTTTGCTTGATGCTATTGGCCACAGTCGCTGCCATTCATCCACGATTCCTCCCTTTAACATTGAGCAGCAAATGAGTGTGGTGTGCGGAACTGGCAGCGACAGAACTCTGCAATAACCGTGATTTCATTGAATCAGTATTTTACCATTCCCTGGCTTTGTGGCAAGAAAGGAAGCTGATTTCTAATCTGATCAAACTTCGAGACATGGCTGCTCATGTTTAACTGTGGAATGCTAAACAGTTACCACTGAGCATTTCTCTGCCGATCACAGCCCCGAGTTCCCTAAACTTTTGAGGCACAGTCTATTTAAAAAAACATCTCGCTGTAACCTGAACCTCGGCAGTGGAAAGGGAAATTGTGTTTAATGAATTACCTTGTCACTGGCTATTGGACCACATGATGTGGGTTTAACCAAAAAAAAACACAATCATTCCTCAATTGTATGACGCTTAAGCAAATGAAACGAGGAGTGTCTATGAATTTTTCCACTTTTTAAAGAAGTTTCTTCTCATGTTTGTGCTACGTGGCAACACTTTTCACAGCATAAACTCTTGCTGTCTGCATTTGGGCGCTAGCCTTTGACGAGGTGGCGCAGGTATCGGCTTACAGGTGTGGTAACCAATGAGCCTCAACTTCTCCATCTCCTATTAAAGAACTCATTAGTAACCATTGAATCATTTCCCCTTTCACTGCTGGAGAGAGCGAGCTGTTGGCAGATTTGTTAACCATGTCGGAGTGAGTGCAGTTGCTGCGAACATCTGTCTCTGCTGCTTGGGGATGTCGAGATGCTTCGTTTACTGGTAGAATCAGCCAGTAACCTTCCTGACTCAAAATTTGGGACCCCCGACCCCATCGCGTCGGTCACCTTTAAAGGTGAGTGTGCTAATATGTACCCGAGTTATGCATGCACCAAACATACTCTTTTTTAAAAAAAACACTCACAAAAATAGAGCTTGGCAGAGTGAAATATGTTTATAATGCCATTAATATTGTTGTAAGTTGCCTGGTTTAATAAGAGTATTTTAATTGCTGGTTGCAGATGTATGGTGAAACCTCAGCCCCTTTACACTAAGTGATCGATTTTACTGTTTTATATATTGAACTAAATCATTACTATCCCACTCACTGCTCCCTAATCTAGTTGAAGTACCAAACTCAGTTGTATTAAGGTGGGGTCGTCTATTTTTTTAAAACTCGGAAAACAACTGTTGAGGTTCGTTCTTAGGGAGTGACTCACTCCTTTTTTCGAGGATTACAGCAGTTTAAGTGCTACGTAACCTTGGAGATAGTTATTTTGCTAACTTCTCTAACCCTTATGTTTTCATAACGTTTTACAGCTGCTTACAAAACTTTCCAGTGTTAATATAATTTCCACACTTAGATCAACGCGGGTCATTTCAACTTCCCCCCAGTTCACCACTAAATATGGTTAAAAGTTCTCTAAATGCCATTTGTATGCAGTACATATCAAACCATAAAGGAAAACTCCAGGCACCGGAACTTGTCTGACCCAGTTGGTGTAAGCCTCCCGAATTTATTCTAGGCCCCATGGCTATCAAACTTGTTTTTGGCCTCACTTATTGTGTACACAATCAGGACTCCACCAGAAGGAACAAACTAACGATTTGGAGGAAGGAACTGAAGGCACTGTTACTAAGTTTGCAGATGACACAAAGATATGTAGAGGGACAGGTAGTATTGAGGAACCAGGGGGGCTGCAGAAGGACTTGGGCAGGTTAGGAGAGTGGACAAAGAAGTGGCAGATGGAATACAATGTGGAAAAGTGTGAGGTTATGTACTTTGGAAGGAGGAATGGAGGCATAGACCATTTTCTAAATGTGAAAATGCTTAGGAAATCAGAAACAAAGGGACTTGAGAGTCCTTGCTCCAGATTCTCTTAAGGTTAACGTACAGGTTCAGTCGGCAGTTAGGAAGGCAAATGCAATGTTAACATTCATGTCGAGAGGGCTAGAATACAAGAGCAGGGATGTACTTCTGAGGCTGTATAAGGCTCTGGTGAGACCCATTTGGAGTATTGAGAGCAGTTTTGGGCTCGTATCTAAGGAAGGATGTGCTGGCCTTGGAAAGGGTCCAGAGGAGGTTCACAAGAATGATCCCTGGAATGAAAAGCTTGTCGTATGAGGAACGGTTGAGGACTCTGGATCTGTACTCCTTGGAGTTTAGAAGGATGAGGGGGGGGGGGATCTTATTGAAACTTGCAGGATACTGCGTGGCCTGGATAGGGTGGATGTGGAGAGAATGTTTCCACTAGTAGGAAGAACTAGAGGGCAAAACCTCAGGCTAAAGGGACGATCCTTTAAAACACAGATGAGGAGGAATTTCTTCAGAGTGGTGAATCTGTGGAATTCTTAGCGCAGAAGGCTGTGGAGGCCAGATCATTGAGTGTCTTTAAGACAGAGATAGATAGGTTCTTGATAAGGGGATCAGGGGTAATGGGGATGAGAAAAATATCAACTATGACTGAATGGCGGAGCAGATTCGATGGGCCGAGTGACCTAATTCTGCTCCTATGTCTTATGGTCTTGTATGAAGTGAAAGCAGGATTGGGTTTGGCTGTGACAACCTTCTCCCACTTTTTTTTTAAATTTGATACTTGCTGACTTGGGTCACAAGTGAATAATCAGTTATTGAGTTATGGTGAGGGGTTGGGGGATGGAGAGAGGGTTAAGGTCAAATGTCTAACTCTTTACCAAAGAGTTGGTCTTTAGAAGGAAGAGAGAAAATTGGAAGAACTTTGAGGGCTTTGTTTCAATCTGATAATGCATCCATTTTCTGATAACCAAACTGAAGATGTGTTCCTTCAGGAATGTTTGTGGGCAGCTGTATATGAATCATCCCCAGTTAAATCCTTCAGTATTGTTCATGAAGACTTCTGATGTCTTGTAGAACTTCAAATGCAATACCTTGACTCATATAACTAATGTCTGTGTTTTCTCTCTTTCTCTTGACAATACTGTCACTGAAATCTTGTATGAACATAAGTTTGCAATTTTTGTGAAGCCTGTCCTAGAAGCCAAATACTTTTTTGTTAGTTTTTTTCAGAACATCCTAGTTATAGGCATAATTGAGTTTGAACCCCACCCCCCCCTTCGACCTTGCTACCCTCCGCTCCAATCCCATTTGACATGAATGGTTCTACTCTCAGTATGTATCTATTTAGCTCCTCCATCAGCTTGTGTCTGCGACAGTTTTCAGTGTCATAAATAACACTGATTCAGCCGCACATTGGTGATCATTAAAATTGAGAGCTTGTTATCTGCAATCTTAACTGTTTGAAGTTGATGACTTCAATGCAATTCGGTATGGGGCACATAACCAGCAACTTATTCATTCAACACTGTCCATCATAAGACCATAAGCTATATAGGAGTGGAGTTAGGCCATTTGGCCCATCGAGTCTGTTCTGCCATTTGATAATGGCTGATACACTTCTTAACCCCATTCTCCCACCTTTTCCCTGTAATCTTTGATCCCTTTACCAATCAAGAACCTTTCTATCTCTGTCTCAAATACACTCAATGAACTGGCCTCCACAGCCTTCTGTGGTAATGAATTCCATAGATTTACCACCCTCTGGCTGAAGAAATTCCTCCTCATCTTGGTTGTAAAGTGTCGTATCTTTACTCTGAGACTATGCCCTCGGCTCCTAGTCTCTCCTACTCTTGGAAACATCTTCTCCATGTCCACTCTATCCAGACCTTTCTGCATTCTGTAAGTTTCGATGCAATCCCCCCCTCATCCTTCTAAACTCCATCCAGTACAGACCCAGAGTCCTCAAATGCTCCTAACACTTCAAGGTTTTCATTCCTGGGATCATTCTTGTGAACCTCCTCTGAACCCTCTCTAAGGCCAGCACATCCTTCATTAGATATGGGCCCAAAATTGCTCAATACTCCAAATGTGGTCTGACCAGATGAATCTGCACCCTGCTGTGTTTTCAAATACTTGGAAACTGAGCAAGTTTAAGCCACTTTACAGGGATATTTACTGAAATTATTTGTTTATTAAATACTGAATTTAATATGATTTGACACAAACTTCCTCTTTTGCATTTTATTGGACCAGGATGCTAACCTTGCAAAGGCCTGGGAGAGAGCAATTTTGTCAGGGTTAATGCATGTTCATTGATTTCCCGAATCAGAGTAAATTGATGGACTATAGGTCTAGTCTGTTTAATTGTCCGGTCTTGGGTTCAACGTGTGAGCAATAAGATATTTCATTTTTTCCAATGGCTCTGGATTAGATAGTGTTAAGCAATATGTTGCTGCTTATGTAGATTTCCCAATCCACCAGTGCTTCACTATGTCTTAATGTTAAGTGAGAACAGCTGTGATTAACAATTGAAGTCATTATTTAGGATTTGGATCCATCTCTTTTGTTTGAACATGTTTTTTAAAGTAGAATAATAGGGAGAAGATTTAAGAAAGAAATTGCTGTAACCTGGGTCAGATGGTAGCACCTTCCAGCTTTTCTCCAGACTCATGGCACATCTTGTGCCAATTTTATTCTTTAACTGGCTGTTCATTCACAGCAAATATGGCAATCTCTTGTGGACTTGCTTTTGGAGACTTTTAATAAATCCAAATGCTTTAACAATTATCTGTTTATTAAAAGCTCTCCTTTACTTCCACACCATTACCCTCTGCACTTCATAGCAAATGTTCACCTACAATATACTTCCTATTGGAATTGGTCTGGTGTCACCCTCTAGTCAACAATTGCAAAATATAACCAGTCTGTGCTTTGTTTGTTATTAAGAATGGTGCAAATGTATTTTACACAATTGCATTCTGAAGTTTTAGAAATATAGGAACTGCAGAAAACTATGAACATTGAAAAAAGAAATCCTCTGGTCTAATATGAATCAATTCAGAAATACTTCCTGAGCACAAGGTAAAATATAATTTAAAAACAAAGGAAATGTAAAGAATGAAAACAGGAAATTCACTATGGTCCATTGCAAAATATAAATTTGTCTGCAGAGGGGCTAGTAGAAAGAGATTTCTTTGGGAGGGTTCATAGATGTTGATCATATAAATTGTCATGTGATTTTTATAGAATCTCTCTAGGTCGTCTTTACATTTGGAATTCAGCTAGACTGTCAAATTATTTCTGTGGTAGTGTAATTGCAATAGGACATTCCACTAAATCCACTCTTGCGTGAGGATCTTGACATTTCCTACAAATCCACCCTGGCAATGGACAAGTGAGATATCTGATTCTTCACAAATTAAAAAGCACACTGTACCTTACTGCTCAGGAGTGTCTATGAATGGCTACAAGAAGATGAGTGCAATGGCAGAAAGAAAGCAAATTATGCATTCAAATAAAATATGTATTAGTAAGGTGGTTCTGGTACAGTCCCTCTCCCTGTTCCATATGAATTTTAGAGCATTGTGTATCCAAGGGACTCAGGATCCCACTTGGTAGACCAGCTAAGAATGAGTGGGACTGCTGTGTATGAATGTGCCAAGTTCTATTGATCTATGCTGGAATGTGAATTACATATTGTAATTGGCACACAGATGGGCTCCTCCTTTTAATCTGTTTCCAAAGTGCAAATGATGCTGCAATATTTGTGGTAAGGGTACCAGGATGACATGATTAAGGTGGATATCTTAGAACCATGGTCCAATTCAGACCACTTAACATTTCTCCTTTCAGGTTATCTCTCAAAATATTGATGGTTTGCTCCTCTTAAGTAACATGCCAACGTGACACATGTTGAACTCTCTTTCCAGGTGAAAAGAAAAAGACCAAGTCAATTAACAATGAGTTGAACCCAGAGTGGAATGAGGTAAGGGTGTTTAGACCAGAGCTAGCCCTCTTTTATTAAGTAACAGATATTGCAGAGTGTGAAGGATATAATTGAGTCTTGGGGGTCCAATAGAGATTTATTTTGATTCAGTTTTGTTCTAATTGTATTGTCTGGAAGGCTTAGGCCTTGTGCTTTTGATGATAATTATGTCTTTTGCAATGTGACTAGTGAACAAAAATCCTCTGAAATAAGCTTCACATTTGAGGGGAAAAAATGGAGGGAACTGATTAATCCATCAGGATGAAATTCTGGATAGATATTCTTACATTTCTGCATGCTTTTAGATAACTTTAATGTTATTAATCTACACAATGTTATTTGCTTGCCTTTCAAGCATGCCAGTTACTCAGGATTTGTTATGGAGATCATACTAAATTTCTTAAATAATAGACTTTAGGGATTAACACTTGTTGACCATTTCCTCATTTCTCTGCTTACAGAAAATTGAATTTGATTTGAAGGGCGAGGCCCTAAATGCTTCCTCCTCAATTCTTGTTGTGGTTAAGGATTATGAGACAATCGGAAAAGACAAGTATGTATTTCATGGTTAATTTTATGTATTTTTGACTACTTTTCCTCGTGTTAGGGTTCAATCCTAAAAGACCTGTACTGTTGTTAACACAGCAATTGGCCAAAGTGCAACCAAGGTTTGGAATGGAAAGAGTTAATGTGGGATTGGGTATAGTACTGTCCACAGCGTGAGGTAAAGGAAAACATGACCCAAGTCTAGAGGCAGTCTATATTGGATGGAGAAGTGTGTAGAAGACCACTTCTAGTTTATACCTTGTAATTATATACACACATTCACTACAAGTAATTAATAAATACTTATTGTTAAATTATACCACACTCAAAACTTCTTAATGAGACCTAGCAAACTGCACAAATCTTATAGCAATTTCTGCAAGTATTATGTGTAGTGTGGTATTCTTGACATAAATTCTGTGTCATCATATAGGAATGTTACTACAGTTCCTGGGGAGACCAATATTTTTTAAAGAGATGAATTTCCCAGCAACTGGAAAAAATCTTTCGTGTTTTAAGACTTTAACTGTAACTAACTAAAATATAGGCAACTAATACAAGAAACTACAGAAAAGTGTACTTCACCATTAATTAACATATCCAAAATACTTTATGCCATGTTTCCAGTAGATATCTAACCCAGAAGACTCTGTCTCCTTTCACCTTTTCAGTGGCACCTTGCCCTGTCTCCAGTCTCCTTTGAAAGCCATTCCACTTGGTCTTCTGAATAACCTGAAATGACTTCTAGCAGCAAGGCCCAATCCAGCAATTCCTTGGTTCTTCAATCACCACAAGTCTCATTTCTTTGAACAGAGTATCAGTTCTCACCAACATCCTGCTTGCACAGAAAACACACACTATTATAAACATGCACATTTACTGGTCTATCATCTTTGTTGCTGATGGAACATTTCTTTGTGTAAAATGGCTGCTGCGTTTACCAACTTTAATTTCAAGACATCTATTGTGTATGCAATTGTGTAAAAAGTGACATCAGTGTCCGTTTTAATATTTAGATGCAAAAGAAGAAAAGTCTCCTCTGAATTCCTGATTGGTGAAATCCATCAAACTTGCATGGAAGTGTTGATGTTCAATAACATTATAAATTTTGGTTTAATCAATGACCCAGGTCTTTGTGCTTGTGGTGACAGTGCAGACCTCAGTTGTTGCACTTACGCAGTTCAATGTAGAAATCCAGAAGTTGATGCCAGTGATTCTATGTTGCTTCATAGGATGCGCTGCTGAAATCCCCATAGACTTTAATCAGTTAGAAATCATGGAATTGATAACTCATGCTATTAATCTTGCTGTAAAAATGCTTAAAAGTCATACCTTTGAAATGAGGTGCAACTTTTGTTTAAAGCATTCTCCATTCATAATTAGTCCAGAACAACTCTCTGACCCTGAAAATTTAATTCTTGTGGAATGTCAAATTTCTCGTGAGTTGAAGTACCACATTTAAATTTTGTTTTTTAAAGTTTGATATTTCACCTTCTACCTTTTTAATCCCAACCTCTTATTTTGCTCTCTGCAAAATGTTGAAAGTTAAAGATCAGGTGGTGCTTTTTAACTTCCCTGATTTGCTGCTTACCCCACTTGATAAGGTCATGGTTGCTGGAGGTCCCCTTGACTTGGCAGCAGATTCAAATTGAGGTCAGGAAAGGTCAAATCCACGCCAGAGATTGCTAAGGCTTTGCAAGCTCCAGCTTTGAAGTCAACAACAAACGCAGCCGCTGACAGCAAAATGTTTCTCCATTTTAAAGCCCAGTACTACAGCTACTCCAACTGCTACAGTCATCTCTTTCTGAGCCTTTTCTATCATGGGTGTTCTGGATTTGAGGCTGGACTGATATTTTGATTTTGATTTGATTTATTATTGTCACGTATTAACATAGTGAAAAGTATTGTTTCTTGCACGCTATACAGACAAAACATACCGTTCATAGAGAAGGAAACGAGAGTGTGCAGAATGTAGTGTTACAGTCATAGCTGGGGTGTAGAGAAAGATCAACTTAATGTGAGGTAAGCCCATTCAAAAGTCTGATAGCAGCAGGGGAGAAGCTGTTCTTGAGTCGGTTGGTATATGACCTCAGACTTTTGCACCTTTTTCCCGAAGGTGGAAGAGAGAATGTCCGGGGTGCGTGGGGTCCTTAATTATGCTGGCTGCTTTGCCGAGGCAGCGGGAAGTGTAGACGGAGTCAATGGATGGGAGGCTGGTTTGCGTGGTGGATTGGGATACATTCACAACCTTTTGTAGTTCCTTGCAGTCTTGGGCAGAGCAGGAGCCATACCAAGCTGTGATACAACCAGAAAGAATGCTTTCTATGGTGCATCTGTAAAAGTTGGTGAGAGTCGTAGCTGACATGCCAAATTTCCTTGGTCTTCTGAGAAAGTGGAGGCGTTGGTAGTAATATTGCATTTTGTAGTCTTATTAATTTGTGTATTTCAATTCAACAGTTTAAAAGACTCTTGGAGAGGTCAGTGTTTCCTCCTGTGCCCATGGGCACCTCCCAACCTCAATCACTGTGGCTAGATTGGATGATTTCATCTTCCTCAGCATCCGCCCATCGCACTGCATTCTTTTCCCCTCGTTCCTTCATCAACTCACTGCCAAACTCTCTCGCCCTTTGTCTATCGCAACACCAATATTGCTATCCGTCTGCAGAGATTCTTTCTTATTGTCAGACCTCTTGACTTCTGCTATTGATTCCCCATCGTATATACTAATATTGGACGTTCACAGTTTTGTGCAAAACTAATGTTGTAAATCACTTTTTGCTTACAAAAAAATCAAGACACTTTCTACCTATTGAGTAAATACACACTGAGCATTAACATGCTCTATCTTCCCACTTGAATATCATTGTAGATGCTTGGGACCAACTGATTTCTTTCTCCATGACCGATGTCTCTTCAAAGTCAATATTTGTCCCCATCCACCCTCGCTGATCACTGGATGTGAGGCTATGGGGATAGGGTGCGAGAGAGGGCCTGAATATGATACTGTCAGAGTCGGTGCAGACACAATGGGCTGAATGCTGGCCTCCTGCACTACAGGAATTCTATCCCTTTATCTCAAAGACTGAGATTGCATGGTATGGCCCACTTTCACCCCTATTTTGCTTGTCTACCCATTCTACTGCTATCAAACCCATCAAATTTTTGTTGGCAACTCAAACCCTCCCTGCCTCGTGATCTGGAAGCTTGCATCATCATCATAAGCTGCTGCTTTGCTCAGGGACTTGTTTCATTGACACCCCTTCCTTCGTCTGTCCCGTCTCCCTACTAACTATCCAATCTTTAACCTTGTTTTCTTCTTAAAAGAGCTTGTGTTTACATCGTGTGTTATTACATCTGCAGGAATCTCCTGGAAACTTTGTGACATGAAATGCTTTAATGCACAGCCACTAATCTGGACAAACGTTGCAGCTAAATTGGGCACAGAAAAATCCCACAAATAACAAACCAGAATAATGAGCAATTATTCTGGGGTTTTTTTGCTGATAATTGAGGGAAGAATGTTAACCCGACCGTGAGAATTCCCTGATCGTTTTTGAGCTGAGATATGGGAGTTTTTACTGAACTAATTGGTGAGGTTTGAGTTTAACTGCCTGCTTTCTCCCAGCTGGGGTCAAAAATTGACTGCCATTGCAGCATGCAGTTCATCATTTAATTTTTTTAATTGAATTAGCTGTGATCAACCACACAATCATCCATTGGTTCTCCGTGTTACTGAACTTGCTTACTTCCACACATTCATGACTTCTCACAGCCTGAACTCTCCAGCAATGGTTTCTGCTTCTACCCCAGTGGTTAGCACTGCTGCCTCGCAGCACCAGAGACCCAGGGTTCAATTGCTGGCTTGGGTCACTGCCTGTGCAGAATCTGCACGTTCTTCCCATGTCTGCATGGGTTTCCTCCGGGTGCTCTGGTTTCCTCCCACAGTCCAAAAGGCATGCTGGTTAGGTGCATTGGCCATGCTAAATTCACCTTCAGTATATCCAAACAGGTGCTGGAGTGTGGTGACATGGGGATTTTCACAGTAACTTCATTGCACTGGTGATGTAAGCCTACTTGTGACTGATGCGCGTTATCACACACGAGGCTTGAGATGCTCAAGGAAATAAATGCTTTTATTTACTATTACAACGAAGCTACCATGTATAGTACACGATCCCAGACTGAGGGGTCCCAGACAGAGCAGTGACCTTTATACCTCTCCCAGGAGGCGGAGCCCGACTGGGATGTACCATAATAACTATAATACAGGTGTAACAGCCCAACCCTAACCCCAACAGCAGCATATATACATACTCGTAGTACTGGCCAGACCCTGGCTCAGTACTACCTAGTGGGAACCAACGATGGTTCACCACAGTGACACAAATAAACTTTAAACTTGTTACCTTTTCAGTAACCGCATCTGTTGACATAGCATAAATATGGAATCTGAGTCTTCTATTCAGTTGTACTTCTCCACTTCTTCCTGTAGCCATCTTTGACATTTTAACTTGTGGATGGGCCAAAAAGACCAGTGTATACACCACCTCCCCACCCCTGCCAATCCTAGTCTACCTCCATGTTTTATTGCAATCTGAGCATCTTTTTGTACCTAGACCCCAGCTTCAAAGGTTACATTATATTTGTTTCAAAAACGTGTAATTTTCTCTTTGCCGTTATCACTACTGTGTTCATCCTTTTTATCATCCCCTGATTAGTTTATTTTTAATTTAAAAAATATTTTTCTTAACCAAACTCTGGACAAATTGCAATTTATCTGTATTCATTGCTCCCATCACTGCTGATCTATACTAATCCTCTGCCCCAATGTATTGAGTTTAAAAGCCTTGTCCCTTCTGTATCACATATGTAATTCGATGATCAAAATGAATGGTGGAGCAGGCTCGTAAGGCCAAATGGTCTACTCCTGCTTCTAGTTTCTATGTATCATTCAACCATTTCACCTTGTCCTCCAAACTTGCTCCCTCCCATGCCTTCTGACCTGTTGACTCTGGCTTTTATGCATTCTGAAGCTTTGCTTTTAGCTGGCTGTAGTGTCCAGGTCTTCCTTTTAAATCCCTTTTTTTTAAAGAGAGGTTTTCAGGAAATTCTTTAACAAACATTCAGGCACCTCCATCTATCACAGTAATGCTCAAGATTTGTACGGTTTCTTTCCTCTTGGGGAACTAAGTTAATCTAATGTTAAATATGGGTCCCTTAACTACAAATAGCTGTCATGAACAAATAGACTTGGTGTTGAGTTCTGAAGATCCGTGATGCATATGAATGAGCAGTTGGTTCTGAGTGATTAGCCCTCGGAAGGGATATTGCCTACCTGGAAGGTGCCTTCTGTTTTTGTGTACCAGGCAATGTTTTACTGTGATGTGGGTACTGATTTCTTCCCCTTGGGTGTGGTGTCATTTGTGTTTCAGCAGTTAATTGCAGAAATGACCACGTGATCATGATGTAATAGACTCGAGCATTCCATTGAGGGTGTCTGAACTTCATTTTCTTAATAGTTTATAATGGATAAAGTAGAATATGTTTCCATTTTCTTGATAGCTTATGTTTACAGATCACAATGTGTAGCCTGGCTACAAATTTCACTATCTTGCAACCAAAACCAGTTTATTTTCCTGCTATTTGTTGTCTCCAGCTGCTCCTGTATTCTCCCTTCAGTTAACCTTGGTCCATGCTTTCACTAACACGAGGCTGAACTTCTAACTAGGATTGCTGCATCAGGACTCCATTCACTGAAAATGCTGCACCCTGTTATCCACCTGCCAAATCTCCCTAATTTCCATCGGCCTGCAGGCTCCAAGCTGGCTTTGCTTCCTGTATCCAGCGTTGATCTCTGTTTCACATGGGGAAATCCTTCCTTCAGATTTACCGCACCACTTCCTACTGTCCACATATACATACACACGCAGGTGTGCACACAACCTCTGTTCTAATGCTAGACTTATCCCATTGTAATTCTCCAATGCCCATTTTCTACCCCCCCCCCCCCCCCCCCCCCCAAAAGGCCAATGTGGTTTATTTTCTGGCTCAACCATAGGTGACTCCTGTGTGGTCATAACACTTCTACCCTCTAGAATGGGGGCAGCACAGTGGTTAGCAGTGCTGCCTCACAGCGCCAGGGACCCGCATTCAATTCCGGCCTCGAGTCACTGTCTGGTGTGGAGTCTGCACATTCTCCCCATGTCTGTGTGGGTTTCCTCCGGGTGCTCTGGTTTCCTCCCACAGTCCAATGATGTGCAGGTTAGGTGGATTGGCCATGCTAAATTAACCCTAGCGTCAGGGGGATTAGCAAAGTAAATGTGTGGGGTTATGGGAATAGGTCCTGGGTGGGATTGTGGTTGGTGGCCTCCTTCTGCACTGTAGGGATTCTATGGAATATTTTGCAATGCCACTTGCAGCAAAGAGAATGTATCCTCAATTTTCCCACATCCTGGTTCTCATGTCTTCCTCCTCCCTAATTTTTTTTTTTTGTGTGCCTGTTGCATCCTTCTTCCCCCTTGTGTGTTTTGAAATAGTTTTCTGAATACTAGGACCGCATAAGTGCACGTTCCTTAAACTGTGAGCTGTGGATCTCGCATTTGTGCGTTCTAGCCGATGCATTTATCTCAACAACATTTGACTCTTAACATTGACTTGGGCAAACGGAACTGTTTTGATTCTGAGGTGGAGCGAATGTAATAAAGGTCAATTTGATACAGCACCCAAAGTGAAGTGTTAAAGTTCAGTTTATGCCACAGCCTTTAATTTTCTGCCTGAAATTGACATTTTGTTTGTGGATGGGAGGAAATGTTATAACATCAGACATTCCTGACTCATTAGTCAGTCATCCTTCCAGTACTGGGGGAAAAAAAGAATTTTATGGCAGGATATCCTAGATTGTAGATTGCAATTACAGGCATCCATGGAGAGGGGTTTTCCATGAATAGGACCTTTTATGGTCTTGTCCAGCTTCATCTTGGATCACCTTGAACTTGGTTGATAGTTTGAGTTTAGGAGTGAGGAACGGCACTACATTTGTACAGAAGAATCTATTTGTAAATTCTTCTCTAGGTTTAGCATAGTTCACAGTCCCGTCGGGTAACTTCATTACATTTGTCATATGAAGGACGCATGTGTGTTTGTTCAGTAAAGCGAAGAATATAATGAGTTTTATGTTCACTTTATGAGAAATTGTCTCTTGTATTCTGAAGAATCAGCAACTCCCATCTAGTCTGTCTCTTACTCGCTGCAACGTGTTCAGAGAGGTTCTGGACTATAGTTGCGCATTGTTCACTGTTTTGTAGAGGCATGTTCTGCAATCCAGGAGTGCCTCGCACTTTAGTCAGAGTGCTTTCTGTCTGTTTAAAATGTCCAATAAACTCACAATGAATGTGTTTTAAAAGTTAACCCAAAATTCTATGCTCAAGTTTTATTTTGAAACAAATACTGCTTCCACCATACACTTTTTTTTTATTCATGTTCTCTTGTATGATGGGCTTTTTTTCCCCCCTTTTTCTCCTTCCTAATTTCATTGGAATGCTGTGCATCCTTTAAAGCTTGTGCTCCTAATAGTCCTGTCCTCCACCTCCCCGTGTTTGAAGCTGTTTGATTGTAGTAACTCGTACAAAAGGAGAAAATTCCGAATAAACTCAATGCAGTGCACTCTCGTTTGCTTGTCTCCCAGCCCTGCTGTATAATGCAAGAACTCAGTCTTACCCTTTCTAAAAATGTTACAGGAATTTAGTGGGATTTTGTTCAAGTGGACTCGCAACACTTTTTAAAAATGGACCAACTCAGTTGTGTCATGCATCTGAAAAGTCTGAAGGATGTGCTGGTTAGGTGCATTGACCCGAACAGGCACCCAAGTGTGGTGACTAGGGGAATTTCACACTAATTTCATTGCAGTGTTAATGTAAGCCTTACTTGTGACTAATAAATAAACTTTAAAGAAAAGTGTCACTGCTAATTTCAGCTCCGGGAATGGAGTTGAAATAAATTTGTAGCTAAGTTCACATTCCAGCCGGTGACCATTAGAATTCCGAGTTTGAACATAAACTATCCTTCGTACTCCTCCTCCACAAAGCAATTGAGTGTCTGAGCAAGATTGCTATTAGTAATGCATATGTATTTGCATTTCCAAAATTGCAAGTTACCAAGCAACAGCATTGAGGGGCGTGCCCACTTCAATGTCGGGAATGCAGGAAGGTGAATCAGCCCTTTTTCAGATGGTTTTTAAAAACTAACTCCAGCTTGACTTTGGAACTCTGCCTTTGCCTAACATAATTGCAATATATCAGTTCATTAGCAGAAGGTTAATCTATTCCGAGAACAAATGTAATGTGTCCTCCTATAATGGTGCTGCATATGTTGATGTATATCAGTCTCTAAACTGTTGGCTAAATGTGCACAAAGAATCTGGCTCTAAGCCAACGGAACTTTTTGTGATGCATGAAGCCAAAAATATCAATTCAACTCTTAAACAATTCCATATGGGGGAGGCAAAAGCTGAATTCTAGTTTTAACGTTAGCCCTCAGTTTTTGTGCATAAGGGAATCCTTGATTTTAAGAATGATCTGCAACACAAGACATTTTACTCCAGAGTTTGTTTTCGTGCATGCACATTTGTGCAAGGATTATGTTAGCCCGCACTTCAGCAGTTGAAGATTAACTTGAAGAGACATTTTTTTTGGCTTGTCTTGATTTTGGGTCTTTTTGTTTAAGTTCCTGTTGATGGATTTGTGTTTAATTGATGAACAAACTGGTCAAATTTTCAAGCAAATTAGTTTGAGGATGACTATATTGCAATTTGTTATATTCTGGCAATTGGAATTGCAATACTATACCTGGATTTTAATTTTAATTATGTCTGAAAGCTGATAAGCTATGGGCCTAACAATGTGGCCTATCTCTATGGGTAACAAAGTGTGGCCTATGGTGTGGTATAATTGCTAAGCTGGTGATTTTAGGTGTCTTGTCACACTGGACTAGTAATCCAGAGACCCAGGGTAATGCTCTGAGGATCCAGGTTTGAATCCCACCACGGCAGATACTGGAGTTTGAGTTCAGTAAATGGGTTGTTCTAGGCAGATCTGAGTTTACACTGATTCAATAATTCACTTGTTCCACCATTGAACCTCTCTTTATGGCAGCAAGGGTGACTTGGTTTCAAAGATTAGTTTGTCACAAGCCAAGCAGAAAAGTAATTCAGCCTAGTCGTATTGACCTTGCTTCCTGTGTCCAGAGTTGCATATGGTAAACTAAGCATGTGCTTACCCCTCTCTTCCTGCAGCTTCCTTTTCCTGGAACGGGTCACTAGCTGCAGTCAGAACTTGACCTCTGCATCAAGAGTGGCTAACCAGGAATCCCTCCTGTTGTTACTGCCTGCAATGGGTGTATTGGAATGATTTTCAGGTTGATCTGTTTGGACATTTTCTGGATGCACCTTTTTGTGGTCATCAAATCTCCTGAGTGGGACTGGAATCCAAAGCTTCAGTCTGAGGCATGGAAGCTGCCCACTGCACCTCAAGACTTCCTCTATATTGACCTGGTGAAAGCAGGTGGCACAGTGGTTAGCACTGCTGCCTCACAGCACCAGGGACCCGGGTTCAATTCCGGCCTCGGGTGACTGTGTGGTGTTTGCATGTTCTCCCTGTGTTTGTGTGGGTTTCCTCTGGGTGCTCCAGTTTCCTCCCACAGTCCAAAGATGTGCAGGTTAGGTTGATTGGCTATGGTAAATTGTCCCTTAGTGTCAGGGGGACTAGCAGGGTAAATAATTAGGATTATGGGGATAGGGCCTGGGTGGGATTATGGTTGGTGCAGACTTGATGGGGCAAATGGTCTCCTTCTGCATTGTAGGGATTCTATGATTCTGGGTATATCTGACAATAGTGTGCTGCATCCTGTACGTAAAGTCCTGATCTGAGTCCTATTTTTTTTGTTTTGTCCAGTTTGGAAAAGTTTCCTTTGGTGTTACTGGGCTTGAATTCAGCTGTAGTTATTCCAATGTACCAATATATTATAACGCAGTATAGCTACCAATTGCCTTTCAGGAAACTTAAGCCTCTTGGGTGTGTGACGGTTGGTAGACTATTACAGATGTGTTGCAATCTGGAACTGTTCTCTTTTCCACGTCGGTGAATGGAGCATCAGACTGCATGTTGGTTCTTGTACAACATTTCGGCTATTGCCCCAAATGTTTCAGATCTGATGAGTTATCTGGAACATGTGGTTGCTGTTTATCTAGCTAATTCTAACTCCTGCATAGTGTTATCTTTTTATTTCCCCCCCCCCCCCTTTCTGTTTGACTGCAACAGGGTTTTGTGTGTCTATACTTGCCAAGCCAGTGAGTGATTACTGTTAATGTGATGTGATCATAGCAGAACCAATCAGACCAGTTTTCTTGAGTTTAAC
The DNA here is from genome assembly GCF_964213995.1 of Mustelus asterias. Classification (NCBI taxonomy): domain Eukaryota; kingdom Metazoa; phylum Chordata; class Chondrichthyes; order Carcharhiniformes; family Triakidae; genus Mustelus; species Mustelus asterias. The sequence continues at coordinate 46,034,776 of NC_135811.1, read as the reverse complement.
AAAGAAAGAAGTTAGCTTTATTATACTTAAACCGATCTAAATAAAATACACTCCCAGGGTTCTTCTTTGCGTTCCAAGTTCACCCACGTACAAATATAGATTACACAGTGAGAGAGAGAGAGTCCAGAGAAGTAAAAGAGGGTATGCAGTCTGTAGTTCAGTGACTCTGCTAGTTTGAGGCAGAATTTGTTGCTCTTGCAACTTGCCTTTGGTACTTCTGCAGATGTAGGTGGCTAATTTGGTGATTCTCTGGAGATGATACAGTGGGGTTGATTTCCTTCAAGGAGTCTGTCTGCAACAGGGGCATCCCTGGGTGGCCACATTCATCAACCAGGGTTCAAAGTTTCCCAGGTGGGCTGGAGAGAGAGAAAGAGACCAGAAGGAGGGACTCCAGACGGGTCTTCTCTTGTCAGTGTCACCACTGCTGCTTGTTATCTTATTGCAGAGAAAGCAGACATTTAAAAGTGAGGGGTGAACCTATCGCATGATCACCCAGTGATTCAAATGTGGTCATAGCTAGTGTGTTTTCCCCTTTTTGTAACTTGATCTGTTCATGTCAGCGTGCTTTCTCACAACCAGTGTCTCGTTATTCAAATGACTGGGCTTAGCATGTCCCCACAATAGCTTGCTGAGCTCATGTACTAGAACTCCCTCTTGAATATCCGAGGTGATTGCCTTGCTAATGGGAACAGCAGAAGTGGTTTGTTCATTCTTCTGATGCTGTTGTCCTTTGCAGAATATGGAATGTCCAGTGATGCAAATTGGGTAGACATCTTTGAGTTCAAAGATGCACTTTTTAAAGTTTTTTGAGTTTAACAAGTTAGATTTTTCCCAGCTGTTGGATTAAAAATCATTATTTAGCATGACACATTTGTGTATGATATTTCATGAGCTGAATGGTCGCGATCTGTTTGTTGGTTGGTAGTGATGAGAGGAAATGTTGGCTTAGACATTAGGAGTTTTCTGAAGTGCCTGTTTAGAATTCACATAGACATAGAAACTGCAAAATGGAAACAGGCCATTGGGCTTAATCGGGCCATATTGTTTTCCTCATGCAGATTGGTTAAAGTTTGTTTATTAGTCACAAGTAGGGCTTACATTAACACTGCAATGAAGTTATTGAGAGAATGTAGTGCTAAACAGACTTGGCAACAGTTAAATTCCATTGTCTACTTTTCCATTTTTCCTGTTCAATCTGGTTTTCAATGTTTACATTGTAATCTGAAGGAGCAGCATCCTATTTCATATGAAGAATCATTCCCAGAAATCTGGGCTACGGCCTTTGCTGCTTTGTTTCTAAATGAAACGTTTATGACCTTGGTTACTTCCTTAATGGGCAGGGAAGTAGTGCGTGGGCCTGGAGCTGAGAGAGTAAAGGGATTCATGGATTTATGTCCATGCGCACGTGACTGACTGACTAGAATACAGATGCAAAAAATAATCTAGACAAATGGAGTCATAGTTTTTATTGCATTTGCATTTTCCTACAAATGTTATGCTCGAATCATACAGACCCCCTGATCTGACCACATCTTGGAACCCTTTTTCACTTTGGGACAGAACCTCAAGAGGAGATAAAATGCAAATTCATTGCAATGCTAGCAGGAATCTGAGGAATAGGTTTGAATATACCCTTGTTGGTTGAGCAAGTGAGGTGCCGCCAGCCTTACAGCCTGTACATCTTTGGACTGGGAGGAAACCAAAGGAAACCCACGTAGACACTGGGTGAATGTGCAAACTCTGCAGACACCTAAAACCAGAATCAAACCCAAGTCCCTGGCGTAACCACTGGGCGACCATGCCACCCATCAATTGGGGAGATGCAGGGAAGCTATTGCCTCCACTGGGGATCCAGAATAAGGCACCTGACCTTCAAAACTTGGGAGCTAGACCATTTAGGAGGGCAATCGGGAATCTTTTCTTCACAGGACAGTGGCAATCTAGAACTCCCTCCCTCCTTTCTTCAACCTAACCCCCCTCCCCCACACGCCACCAAAAAGGCCCTGCGGAGGTTGGGTAAATTGAAATTTTCAAGATGGAGATCTATGTTTATTTGCAGTGTTTACGGTATGAAGGAGTGAATTTACAGACCTGTTATGGCCAAATTTTCAGTGGAGCAAATTCTAGGGGTGGTAGGGAGAAGCTTAAGTGTGAAGTGATTGTCCTGGTGTTTTTTCTCCATGGATGAACCATATTCAGCTGCTCTGCGGTACCAAGTATGTAATGGCGGCCCATGTTATCTTGGTTTGGAAAGAGTCGCAACTTCGCCTTCCTGGTAATACAGAACCTTTAGAAAATTATTTTTGGGAGGGACTGTTTTGTTACAACGCAGAGCTAAATATTTAGACGAGCTCTGACTCACTGGTGAAAGGAATGATGTTTGGAACTGAGCTGGTCTTGTCTTGTATTTAATTTATGTCTTGTTCAGAATACTTTGAAAGTTTATTGAGCAGTGCAGTATGGCTTGCGAGACCTAATACAGATCTTGTTGGCTGTCGAGCATTTGTGTGGGAGTCTCCAAGTCAGTCTTTGAACTCGTGTCTTTAATTTCTGAAATCTTATGCCAACTATGCAAAAGAGAAAAAAAGCTTCTCGCACACCAACCACAACTTTTGTTTATATGGTGCCTTCAGGAAATGTCCTGATGTGCAACAGAGGAGGAGTGAGCAGATGGTGAGCTCGAGGGAGGAAAAAGGTTCAGAGGGGGATTATTTTTTAGCAGCAAAGTGAAAGCATTTGGAGAGATTTTCAACATGACTGGAGTTTTTCTCATTTGGTGGATTTGAGGCAGTGACGTTTGTATCAAAAAAATGACCAAACTGGTCCATCCAGACGTGTATGTCACTACATCAGCCTATCCTCCCTGAAACAGGGAGGGATGGACATGGGTGACAGAGCAAATAACTAAAGGGTGTAGACTGGCATTCGCAGATATAAAAGATGAAGCCTTGAATGGCTTTTTAAACAAGACTAAAGATCTTTTAGTAATGTGTTCGGAGCTGATGAAGGAAAATGAATGTGAGATAAGACTTGGTGTAGTCAGTTGTCACTGAAATTAGATGACCTTGTGCATGTGGTAATCTGGGGTTAGTGTGTCCGGCTTGAACAGTAACCCTCTTCTTTTTGAAGCTCGCAGAATTTGAGCTGCTTTGCACTTCCCCCATTTGGCAAACTATTGTGTTCCTTAGAAACAAACTGAATCAACTGCTGCAAGTTGAGCATTAGTATTTGCACCCCAACGTGCAACCATCCGTTTGGATTGATGTACTTCAAAGCTGACACTTAATGCCTGAAGCTACAAAATATAAATGGTTTTTATCAAGGAATACCATCAGAATAAAAGGGCAAACAAAGATGCTAGATTAGAAAATCTCCTCCAGTTTTTAAAGCAAATGGAAAGCATTTTCTCCGCTACTATAAAGCAGAAGAATAAGAAAGGAACAGAATCCTCAGTGGGGGAGGCCATTCAACTCATGCCTGCATCAATGCCAATCCCACCCAAGCCCTATCCCCATAGATTCATGCATTAACCCTGCTAATCTCCCTGACGCTAAGGGGCAATTTAGCATGGCCAATCAACCTAACCTGTGCATCTTTGGTAACGAGCAGATTGTGTACAACATCCCGTGCTTTTAGCCAGATCATACCACTTTTATCAGAACATCATTGAAGTGTACGAGTGTCCTCTCTGACATGGCTTGAGCCTTGTGATTTCATTTTCAACCAACAGATCAGATCTAAACTCTGCAGCTCTGTCACATTGTAAGGCTAGAATCATAGGCCATTTGTGCGTGCACCCCCCCCCCCCCCCAATTTAGCATGGCCAATCCTAACCCTCACATCTTTTGGACTGTGGGAGGAAACTGGAGCACCTGAAGGAAATCCACACAGACACGGAGAACATGCAAACTCCACACACCTGACCTGAGGCTGGAATTGAACCCAGTTCCCTGGCACTGAGGCAGCAGTGCTGACCACCGTATCGCCTAATTGCCACAATTAATGGTGGATAATTAAACAGAACAGCAGGCGGAGGCTCCACAAATATTTCCACATGGGGGAGTCCAGCATATCAGTGTAAAAGATCAGGCTGAAGCTTTTTTTTTTTTGAACACCATCAGCCAGAAATGCCTTGGGGATTATCTATCTTGGCCGCCTCCTGAGGCCCCCAGCCTCACCAATGTTAGTCTTTAGTCAATTCGAATCACTCCGCATGATCTCAAACTGTTGAAGGCACTGGATACTGCAAAGGCAATGGGCCATGACAATATTCTGGCAATGGTACTGAAGACTTGTGCTCAAACTTTCCATGCCCCTAACCGAGCTGTTCCAGTACATCTACAACACTGACACCTACCCAGCAACATGAAAAATTGCCCATTATGTCCTGTACATGAGAAACAGGCCTCTCAATCATCAGTAAATTGATGGAAAAGGTCATTAACAGTGCTAGGAAGTGGTACTTGCTGAGCAATATGCACAGTTTGGGTTCCTCCTGACTTCAATACAGCCCTGGTCCAAACATGGACAGAATAGCTGAACTTGAGGTAAAATGAGTGACTAACTTTGATATGATAACACTTAACTGTAGCAGCAACTTGGATACTGAAGTAGTCCATGTTCATACACAGCAAGGCTTGGACAACATTCGGGTCAGGGTTAAATGGTGAGTAACACTGTGCTGCATAAGTGCAAGGTGATGACTACCTTCAACAGGATTTAAGCATCTCCTGACATTCAGTGGCATTACCATTGCTGAATCCCACCTGATCAATATTCGAGGGGGTTAACATTGACCAGAAGCTAAATTGGACTAGCTATTTAAATACTGTGTGACAACAAGAGCAGGCTAGAAATCCTGCAGTGAGTAACTCTCTTCCCGACTCCCCACAGCCTGTTAACCATTTTCAGACACGTCAGGAGTGTGATGGGGATACCATCTACTTGCCTGGATGAGTACAACTCGATGTTCAAAGCTCAACATCATCCAAATAAAGCAGCCCACTTGATTGGCCAATACTGTAAACATTCATTCCCTCCACCACCAACGCACAGTGGCAGTAGGTGTGTGTACAATCTACAAGATGCAGTGCAATAATAATCCAAAGCTCTTTCAGCAGCACCTTGCACTGCCTCCCTCTGAGATGGATTAGTTGTAAGTATTCGCATTCCAACCATTATTCATGTAAATTGAGTCTGTGTCTTTATAAACTCTGTTTGTGAACAGAATTCCCACTCACCTGAAGAAGGGGCTTAGAGCTTCGAAAGCTTGTGTGGCTTTTGCTACCAAATAAACCTGTTGGACTTTAACCTGGTGTTGTTAAACTTCTTAATGGATAAGGGCAGCAGATGTATGGGAACACCACCATCTGCAAGTTACTCCAAGCTGCACATCACCCTGGTTTGAAACTATTTTGGTGTTCCTTCACTGTGGAGTCAAAATATTGGAACAATCTTCCTAACAGCATTGTGGGTGTACCTACACCACATTCACCGTACTGTAATGGGTGGCACAGTGGTTAGCACTGCTGCCTCAGCCCCAGGGACCCAGATTCAATTCCTGGCTTGGGTCACTGTGTGGAGTCTGCACATTCTCCCCGTGACTGCGTGGGTTTCCTCCGGGTGCTCCAGTTTCCTCCCACAGTCTAAAGATGTGCGGTTGGGTGCATTGGCTGTGCTAAATTGCCCCTTAGTGAATTGGAGTGCGTAGTCTTTGACATAAACACAGGGGTAGGGCATGGCTAAGATACTGAGAGCCAGTGCAGACTCGATGGGCCAAATGGCCTCTTCCGCTCAGTAGGGATTCTATGAACTATAGTTGATTGATTCCCTAGTCTTGCCCTCTGAGGGACCAATGCTCACTTCACTCTTTTCCTTTTTAAATGCTTTGTAGAAACTCTTTGTCTCTTTAGTTCTCTCTGCGGGTTTTTCTTCCAACTGTCCTTTAATCTTTGCAGTATTCTACATTCTGTCTTTCAATTTGATGCTTGACTAAACATTCTCAGTTAACCAAAGATAGTGCATCTACAATGTCTCAATGGTGGTTGTTTCTGGGGAGGTTAAAACTTATTTGAAAACGGCCATATGGATGAAGGCTTTGTGGATCCTCTGTTGGCGCACTCCAACCTAAGTCACTCACGGTCCTGTTAGGTACCTCCCCTGAGAGCTCCCTCATATGTTCTTCGAAGGGAGTCAGGAGCTGCAACTCAGTGGTTCTGCCATGTAGAGGTTTTTTCGGAGGCTAAGTATTGAGCTTAACTTTAGCTAATACAAAGACTTGGGACTGCCTTGTCCTGGTGAAAGACATTTCTTTATTGACCAACGCACACAGATAGAAGGACTGGACAATCTAACTAGTTCTCAAGTTGCATCACAGTGGCAATACAATTCTACAACCTCAAAGACATTTTACCTGCCTTCTGGCTCATCCGGAGCCAATTGTTATTACTAAATGTCATGTACCTTGGCCAATTACAGATATTCTCTGACAGCATGGGAACAATAAGTTCTAGCTGTTTCTGCCTGGTTTTTCCGTGGCCACCTGTCCTGGATTCTTTTATCTGGCCTATTCATTAAGTTGTCTGGAATTAGCTTCGTTAGCTTGTCCTTGCTCAGTGAATGTCTCATTCACTGAGCTGTCTGGTACCCATGCTGATGACAGCTGTGCTTCTATGGGTGTATTGTTATAAGGAATGTGGTTCATTTTACTGGCCTATTTCCCACGATGCCTTAGAACCCTGTGCCATTAGCCAAGATGTATACCTGTGCAATAATATTTTCAAAAATATATGTTTAAATTCTCTAACTGTGGTTATGTGTTTCTATGCAGACAGTAGCTCTGTAAAGGCAGTTTGTGATTCTTATCATAAGCTAATCCAGTCGGTTCTAATGGTCTTTATTAGTGTTTTAAACCCCAGAGTATTTTGAAGTTCTCTAACACACTGCCTGTCATCTTTTCTGTTGTGCACCATCTTCTCCTGCAAATTGAGAGCTTGATGGGTTGGGGTTGAAAGGCAGGGGGGGGGGTGTGTGCTGGGTGACCGCAGGAAATGAGTCGAGATGTACTTTCCAGATGTGAGGGATAAATCTGATGCCAGAGCAAGACGGAT